>NW_016909960.1:322659-359038 GCF_001483705.2 Eufriesea mexicana
GGGGTTGCTGTTCAGTTCGTTTATGTACTTTTAGCGACCATCATTCTCGCCCTCGCCTCTAGATGGATTCCGCCTTCAAGGACTTTCCCGCAAGTCCTCGGGAAACTCCCAGTTTCCTATATATATAACTTCCCGTCTTTCCAATAGTATCCCCAGTGTCTAAGGCAGGGCCTGCTAATCAAGCCTTACTGATGAGTCCGCTATCAGGCCCGGGACGAAACGCATCCCTTCCTTTTCCAACCGTCCCTTCTAGCTACCTACCACCGAGGATACCCGCCACAGCCGACGTCGAGTGATGGTGGGAGAGGACCCCCACATACTAAAAAGCTATAATCTGAGGAATCCGATGCTGTTCAGCACTTTACTGCGCTTTGCTGTGGTGGCTATGCTATTTTGTGCGGTGCAGTCCTAAGTAGAACTTATCTGTACTATTCGGTGCTATTCGGCAGTTTGCTGTGATCTGCTTCATGCTGCTGCGCTCTGCTCCGCTCTGCTCCGCTCTGCTGTGGTGGCGTTGTTATCTGGTGGAGTGCTGTCGGAAGCGATGCAAATCTGCGTTATTGTGTGGTATTTGAAGCTGTTCTAGGTCTGCCGCTTCCATCAGATCGTCCGAACCATACGTAGGTGAGGCGAACAGACACGACGGAACTTTCCGTTCAGTATGTAGGCGCGAAAACCATCTCGAGGAAGATCGTCTTACTTAAACCTAGGCGCACCTATCAGACACGATTAGATCGTCCGTCATATATGTAGGCGCGTGAAGCGACTCGACTCTGAACGTCCGTCCGTACACAGGCGCGTCAAACGGCTACAAACTGAGATCGTCCTTCCCATATCTTCGCACGCCGAACCATCACGCCTGGGCTCGACCTGTCTGTATATTGTCGCGCCGAGCCAACACGACTCTATTCGTCCGCCCCGTACATCGACGGCGATCGTCCTGCCTGCACCCTGTCGCGCAGAACCGACACGAGTTCGATTGATCGGACCGTAAATTGGCGAACCGCACTATTACGACCGGTATCGTCCGGCTTGAGTTTTGTCGCAACGAATCTACACGACTGGGATCCTCCGGCCCCAATGTATGAGCGCTGAAGCGACACGACTGGGATTATTCGATCGGTATGTAGACGCACCGATCCGATACGACTGGAATCGTTCAGTCTCTATATTGACGCCCCAAACTGACAGGACTTGGATCGTCCGCCCGTATGAATACGCGCCGATCCGGCACGACTAGGACTGACCGTTCCCTATGTATGCGTACCGAACGAACACGCCTTGGCTCTTTTGTTATGTATGTATGCGTGCCGATCCGACGCAATTTGGATCGCCCGGCCTGTAAACAGACATGACGAAGCGACATGACTGACAACGTCCGTTCCATGCATAGGCGTGCCGAACCGGTACGACGGGATCGTCCGTCGCATACCTAGACGTGCCGATCCGACACAAACGAAATCATCTGCTCCATACATAGGTGCTCTCAGCAGAAACGACAGTATCGCTCGTCTCGCATGTAAACGCATCGAAGCATCACGACTGGGATAATCCGTTCCGTATGTATGCATGACGTGCCGACACGTTTGAAGTAGACAGGCCCATACGTATACGCTCAGAGCCTTCACGTCTGAGATCGTGCAGCTCGTATCTTGCAGCGCCGAACCGACACTCCAAGTATCGTCCATTCGTCTGTATGCGGGTCGAACCGACACGACTGGGATTGTCCTTCCAGTGTGTATATGCCTCGATTCGACATTATTGGGGTCGTCCATCCGGTATGTAGGAGCGCCGAAGCATCAGGACTAGTATCATCCGACCGATATCCTGAAGCGCTGAAACTACAGGATTGGGTTCGTCCGTCCCGTATGCATGCGCTGCGAACCGTCATGACCGGGATTGTCCATATCGTATGTACGCAAATATGCAGGACGGACGATCCCAGTCGTGTCAGTTAGGCGCGCCTATGTTACGGCACGGAAGATGCCTATCGTGTCAGATCGGCGCGCCTACATACGGTATTGACGATATCAACCGAGCCAGTTTGATGCACATTCATACAGTACGAACGATCCAAGTCGAGTCAGTTCGGGGCGCCTATGCTACGGACCGACAGTCTCTGTTGTTTCGGTTCTTCACACATTAATGCGGGACTGTCGATCCCAGTCGTGTTGATTCGGGGCGAATACCTGCGAGTCGCACCATCCCAGTCGTGTCGTTTTTTTCGCGCATAGGTACGGGACGAACTATCATTGCCACGTCGGTTCGATGCCAATAAATACGGGGCGGTCGGTCCCAGTCTTGTAGAACCTGTGCATCTGTTTTTAGGTTGGACGATATCAGTCGTGCCATTTCGGCGCGTCCTATGTTACAGACGAACAATCCTAGTCGTGTCGGTTCGGCGCGGATACGAACGGGGCGGAAATAGTCCAGTCGTGATGGTTCTGCGTGCTTACACACGGGACTGACGATCCCAGTCATGTCTGTTCGGTGTGCCAGGATATGAGACGGATAATCTCAGTTGTGTCTGATCGACGCGCATAAATGCGGGACTGATCACCCGGCCTTGTTGGGTTGGCACGCCTATGTACGATACGGATGATCGCAGTAGTGCCGTTTCTACGTGCCCAAGAACAGGCCAGTCGATTCCAGTCGGGAAATTGCGGTGCGTCTATGCCGGACGATCCCAGCCATGATTGTCCTGCGGGCCTAATTCTGGGTCGGACGATCCCAGCCGTGATGGTTCGGCCCTGCTATGTACGCCCCGGACGATACTAATCGTGCTCGGCGAGCCTGTGTACAGGATCCACGTTCACTGTCTTGGCGGGTTTGCGCGCATACACACAGGACTAATGATCCCGACGTTTCGGTTCTGCGCGCCTGCATACGGTACGGATGATCCCGTCGTGTTGGTACTGCGCGCATGGGTATTGGCTGAACGATTCCAATCATGTAGGTTCCGCAAGCTCATGTATGGTCCTCACGATCTCTGTCGTGTCGGTTCCGCGCGCACGCGTACGGCACGGACGATCCCAGTCGTATTAGTTCGACGCGCATACATACGGGCGGACGATCCTAGCCGTGTCGGTTCGGCGCGAGGATATACAGGCCGGACGATCCCAGCCGTGGTTGTGCGGCGCGCCTAGATATGGGAAGGGTGATCTCAGACGTGTCGGTTCTGCGTTCCTACATACTGGACGGACGATCTCAGTCGTGCAGATTCGGCGCTTCTATGTCTGGGGCGGATGATTCCTGGTGTGATGGTCCGGCTCGCCTATTCACTGGCCGGATGAACTCAGTCGTGATGGTTCGGCGACCCTTGTTACGGGCTGAACAATCTCACATCGGCTTCTCGTGACTTCGGCCCGGCCGGGAAATCTCAGCCTCGTTGATTCGCCGCGAATATTCACTGACCGGGCGATCACAGTCGTGCCGGTTCGGTATGCCTGGGTATAGGACAGACATCAGTCGTGATAGTTTAGACCGAGTACATACCGGACGAACGTCCCTTTGTGCAGGTTCAACGCGTAACGATACAGGATGGATGATCCAATACGTGATTGCTCGGAGTGCAAGATTTTTGTAGGACGATCCTCGTCGTGATGATTCGGGGCGCCTACATGCCGACTGTGCACATTCATACAGGACGGACGATACCGTCGTGTCGGTATGGGTGCCCATGTATGAGACTGATGATCTATGCCTTGTCGGATCTGCGCACCTCGTGACGGACAGGACGAACACAGTCGTAATGGTTCAACGATCCAAGATGTTGTACGGACGACCCCAGTCGTGACGAATCTGTGCACATACATACTGGACGGACAATCCTAGTCGTGTACATACGGCGCACCGAGATACAGGGCGAAATAGCGCAGTTATGATGCTGCGACGCCTACATATGGGACTGACGGTCCCGTCGTTCCGGCTCTGCACAGCTATTCATAGGGCGGACGGTTCCAGTCGTGTCTGTTCAGCATACCTATGTCCCGGAACGGCGGTCACGTCGTATCGGTATTCGGCGCGCCTAGGTACATTTTCGACATTTCAAGTCGTGTTTGTTCGGCACATCATGATACATACCGGACAATCCCAGTCATGATGCTTCGGCATACCTACATACGGACGGACCTGTTCAGTCGCTAGGTTCGGCGAGCCTGGGTATCGGACGGACGATCCAAGTTGCGGATGTTCTGCGCTCCTACATGCGGGACGAACGATCCCAGTTCTTGCTGTTCGGTGCGCTTATGTACGGGCCGGACAATAGCGAACGTGTCGTTGCGGCGGGCGAATCCAAAGGCCGGACGACTGCAGCCATGTCGGTTCTATGAGCCTATGCTTCGCCCGGGAAAGTCACAGTCGCGATGGTTCCGCGTAGCTAGGTTCGGGCAGGACGATCACAGACGTTTTGTTTCGGCTCACATACATATGGGAAGCATTATCACAGAAGTGTCAGTTCAGCGTGTCAAGGTACGGGCCTGACGATCCCAGACGAGATTGACCTGCGCGTCTGGGTTTGGGTCTGACGATCAAAGTCGTGTGGGTTCTGCGCGTCAAGATACATAACGAACGATACCACAATGATGGATCGGAGCACCTGGTGATGGGACGGATGATCCCAGTCGTGTTGGATCGGCGCGCTTACATATGTGACGGACGAGCACAGTAGTCTCAGCTTTGCGCACCTAGTTCGCGTCGGTCTATTCCAGCCGTGTTCTATTGCCGCGCATACATACGGGACGCAACAACGCTGTTGCTTATTAAATGTATATATCTCGCAATTAAAAACAGCAAAGAAAAGGGACTGATGTTTTACATTCGCTGAAAGTTCTACATCCTTTTTCTAACACACAGTCCTCAACGGTATAAATATAATGACGCGTATGGAGGAACTCTGCTTTGATCACAGTAAATTGAATTTATAGGGGGCAATTAATCGTTGACAAATATTAAAATGAGATAGTTATTCGGGAAATCGAAATGTAATTTGGAGACCTTACAATATGAAATTGCAATCAGTACGTATGAAGCAAAAAGGAAAGGAGAAATATATAATTGGAATTAATAAATATTAACAAACACGTCTAAATTATTGCTTATATTGTCAGTAATATTAATATGCATGTTATTTATAAGCCATAGTTTATTTTATTTCATATGTCAATTTTATATATAAAAGGATGCAATTTGGAAAGGAAGTTGATAGGAAAATTGAATTATTCTAGAAAATGATATAATTATTTATAATACCATCTATTTAATTATACCATCGAATATTGAATTATTAATTCTTTTGATTAAAATTATTGTGTCACCAGACACCATGCATAGAATTAATAAAAAGATTTAATGAAGAATATTTAAAACAGTAAGACATATAACGCATGCATACAAAGTTTATATTTGAAAACTAAAAATGAGGATAATTTATTCAGTAAAAATATGTACTTTTTCTAAAGAACTTAAATTAACTACGTCAGTAGGTGCTAGAGCAAAGATTAGTTACCTGAGGCAACAATTAGATTATATTAAAACAAAAGGTTCCAAACAAAACGTTATTTGCAGGTCGGCTGAAAATTAAAGCTTCGCCTGCACATTTTGGAACAGGCTTTGTTCTTCACTAGCATCAGAATCCATCTAACGGAATCGCAGTTGATTGCCTTAACTAATATTACGCTAAAGAAGAATTGCTATGGCAGAAAAAGAAACAAAATTTCATTTTGCAGATTAATATTTTATTATGATCCTATTTGTTCCCATTTCTCCAGTATCTTACTTAATGAAGAATTTCTAATGAAATTGATTGCTAATTGAAATTAAAAGGTTCACATTATTTTCAGAGATATTTTACTATTGTCGTCTGTTACTATAGAACTTTATATTAGTTAATTCATTGAAGATGTGTTCCATTCAGAAAGTCTCGTTCCATACTACTAATGACAGAGGAGGAAAGATTCAGACATTTATTTTATTAAGCATTTTTAACACTTCGAACTTCGGTTAAACTTGCCATTATTATAACTCCAGCAGCAGCTTTACGTCTTTACCAATATCCATCAACAGCTCCAAGAATTACATTTAATCGGCTGCCACCTACTGGTTTATCAATTAAGTACTCACGAACGAAAATAGATTATAATGAACTACAGTAATCAGTCAGTCAACATACTGCAGCTAAGCTTGGTATAATGCCACTGTTATATTTCTTCAAAATACCACGTGCTGTGATTAAGTTGCATAATAAACCTGGAGAAAGCATGTAATACCGGATATTATCCACGATATAGAAAAGGTGTTGTATTCGTTATAAATAAAGATAGGAGGAAAATATTATAAGCCTCCTTTCGCAGGGAAACACATTTTAAATATAATATATAGCGTACTAATTTCATATCACTAACACTGCCATTACATTTAGCTTCGATATTCGATATGTGTCTCTACCGTATTAAATGCGCAGGAAGTTTTTAATTAAATGCGATTTCATGAAATTTAAGGAGTTTGTAACTTTAATTTTTAAGAAATTTATGTCTTTGCACCTAAATAGCTCTTTCAGTATTTATTCATTTTTATTTCTATCTCTCAGAGCATAAGGCTGCATTAGGATTTGAGAATAATAATTATAATGCATTGAAATATTGGAATAGCTACTTTTGAACAATGGGAGGTATTAAATTCAGATAATAAACGAAGATAGGACATTTCCCTTCTCATGATATTTTCATATCTAATGAATCACAAGAAGCGTTTAGTCTAGTAAGATAACCCTCTCAGAAAGTACTAACAACGAGTGTCGGAGATTTAACGTGCCGTACCTTCCAAGCGGACTATCGACACGGCCTCCATGGGCGCGGGGTTGGGATATGCCCAACCAGCGCAACCGGACGTGCCACAGGACACCCCCCAATCTTCCAATTTGTCTAACTGGGATGCTAGCCCCAATCGAATCCCTTGGTGTTGGAACAGGACCTTTCTAAATCCCTACTGCCTCAGGAGGACAGCATCCGAGCTGTACGATGCGCAACTCTCACGCCGGGCTTCGAGAGCCCTTGCCTGCGATGTAGGCTCCAACCACTGCCATCACGAGGCCAACCCAGCGACCGACGGGCGGACTGCCGCAAGACAGCCGGCCCAGGGCTAAATCGGTCTCCCGTGGTACCGGTGATCACGGGCGTACCGGTCGTCCTGTTCGTGGCGAACCACTTCCGTTCTGAGGCTGCTAGCCCACCTCGACGTAGGTGCACGTCAGCTAGGCACCGTGGGGTCGCCAATCCCATACTACGGCCGACCAAGGTCGACCGTAGCACCTGCGGGGCAGAAAGTACTAACAATAGGAAACTGAAAATTCCAATAATGAATATTTGCATTGGAATCGTAAGAACTATGCTTTCCATAAAGGCGTTACAGATGTGCCAGCTATTCTTGAAAGCCTCATATTTTTTTCAGCATAGTAGAAGCCTAAAATGGATTCACATTACCAAATAATTAAGAAATAAGGAATTATCGAAATACAAAGTTATCTATTCCTCAAAGCCAAACGTACCAAACATTTATATAACTTCCTTTATATCGATTTTATATCCTCTATTCGTATTAAGTATAATAAAACTTAACAATTAAACTATTAATCCTGTTATAAATACGAATTCCTGATTTCTTATTTTCATAGCTGTTATAGTAAGAACTAGGCAGTGAGTTAAACTCTACATCCCACCGGTGTGGAGGCGATCCCGTCCCATCCATTATGTCCTTTGTCTCCAGTTTTCTGAAGACGACTTGTGACCTGCTTGGCCTTGAACAGGCCAGTTCATATCGTTCACCCGTTCAATAATGATCTATACAGTTTTTCCGCAGATTTCCAATGACTATTATTCTTTTGCATTGCAACTACTTTATGAGCAATTACTCAAAAACCATTTTCTTCCAGCAAAATTGTAATGGATATTTATCATTAAAGTAGGAGCAGGATTATCTATAATTAATTATATTCATTAATTATATTCATTAATTTTTTGGATACATTATATAAAATCATATATAATTTATTTAGACGTAATATGTAGCTCGGAAACATCAACATTAAGCAATAAACACTCGCACAAGCTTCCCCATATAAATCTCACGTGTCGAATTCACTGCTGAAGCACACTCATCCTGGAATGTCTAATAAAAATGAAAAAACGCGATACACAGTTACATCGATAGAAAAATACCAACCACTTCCATCAGTTTACTGATGCAGCAAACTGCATCATAATTATGGTTTCTTCATTATTCTGATTGTACCGATTTAATTGTCATTAATACAGAAAATCATATTTAGATATTCATTGAAGTTCGGCAGTTCCAGTGTCAACAATACACATTAATTAATTCAGTGTATCAAATTTCTAAGAAAAAATATATATTCTATACCTTTGTCATCCTGAATGTCATCTACATCAATCGCATATGCTATATACACAACCGGATATATCATGAAACATAACCTACTCTCTAATTTTCATCGGTTCCTAAGAATCAGGAATGACAAATTGTTGGAAAATTTGCAACAATCTTCGCTGCAAGTTCGAAGGTTAACGAACCAAGAATACTAAAACTTAGAACACTGGAATGGGAATATAAGAAATCAGATTCCTTTAGGTGGGATATTAAGATCTTGAGAAAAGCACAAAGGCGAAAACATGTTTGCTAAACAAAATATTGCCAAGATCCTTGATTACAATGTGAATACTTCTCATATTCAGCTAACATATGCTGTAAAGCAGTTTGGTTGTGGTGCGTCCATCAGTTGCTTGCTATAGTGACACCGGCTTGCCTATCTGACATTTCTGTAACCACTCGAAATATCTCATCAAGCTTGATACAATTTTCAACTTCTTCAGTCCCAAAATCTCATGGTTCTCTGTAAATTCCTTAATGATCAAAAGGTTCACCACCTTATCTTCCAACTTTGCTTAAAAAATTTCACTATCGAGGCTGGAGTTCTCCAACGGATAACGTAATGGTTCAAAACGATCCTGAGTATGTATGGGACGTGGATAGAGCGCAACACGTGTTCCAGTGTGCCGCCATTTGAGAGGGTCACGGTGTCAGCCAAATAAACATACTGTCAGGTCTATAGTGTCGACACTCTCCGCGCGACCTCCTCCCGGCCGGTCCGCATATTCTCCTACCATCTCCCGTTTCCTCCTCCGTGTCATTTCCCCACGCCGATATGACGTGGCCATGTGTGTCACAGCTCGCTTGATCGACGTGCTTCCTTTCGGAACCCTCTCAAAAACGTCTACTGTAAGAAAAGCGACGAGAGTATTAACACAGGGCCCAGAGAGAATTCGTTGCATCTCCCGAGCCTCGAAGGATTCTTTCCCAGCGCCTATTTTCTTCCGATTGTTTATGATATTGACGAGAACATCGGAGTCTTCAGTGGAAAATTTATTAGTAATTGTTGGTAGGAGATTGGTTAGAAGTTTGTCGCATACTTTAGAGAATTTGTAGGAAACTTTTTGCGGATGTAGGTGCAACATTTTAGGTTCAATTCTTCAGAATAATGTTGATATTCACTGCTGGAATAATTATTGTAAGGAACGTCCTTAATTCCGTATCTACTGCATCTTTTAAGCTTTGAAGCTTTCATTTCTAGATGAAATTACGCACAGGGCAATTAATTTTACTATACTTCGAATCCGTTACTTTGGATGCAATTGTACGTGTATGATTGTATGTCCTAAACGAATGCTGGCAAGAGATGACTATCGAATTCGTTATTTGTTCGGTGGAAGATTCATTCCACACATTTCATTCATTCACAAATAATCTGCATTTACGGTAGAATCGTGGTACTTTCTGCAAAGAAATGAACTGCATTTTTTGCGTACGATAGTGTACACGATTGACCTATATTTTATGGAAAATTAGAATCTATTTGAATATAGTGTATTCTCATTTCACAGGTATTAGCAGGCTTTCGCTGAATATTGTAGAATCAATATAATTTCACCTTTAAGCAGAACCATTTATTATTTTGAAACTAAACTATTTATCTTTATGCAACTATTAATGAGAATAACTATAATATTTAGTTAATGTAGGAGATTTATTTATTTCAGTATCTGTAGAGATATTGTTAAAAGAATTTTAATCATACCTAGCGGCATTAATGAGGCCATAAATTTGGCTTCCTCTCCTTGCAATACAAATAATTATATACTTTTAGCAGTACTCACTAGTCCTATCTTCACAAAATATCAGTTTGTTTCACATGCTACGAAGAATATTAATTGCAACTAATAGTATTCTTAATTCCTGTTAACCATGGATAATTAATTTGAACTAATGCATGTAGCTTAAAATGAATTTTACTTTCGGACTTCAAGAGTGGTATAACTTTAGAAGTCACTGATCTACCATTTACGTCAATATAACGAAAATCTTAGAAATGGTTATATGTAGTACATTATTAACGTGACGCTGCGTTAATCTAAAATACTTAGAAAATATGTAATAGAAGATTTTAAAGTTAAGATATGCAATATTACTATTTTCACATCATTTCTCAATTTTCTGATTGACCCATCTACCGTCACTCCTATCACTAAAACATCCAAAATTTTATGTACATATGCATATACTATACTCATTACACCAAATCTATCCAACTTTCTTTTTGAAAATACACAATCTGACCTAAATACTTCATAGCATAATAATTCCATTATTATATCCAATTGTATTTCCTATAAAATATTCTCGAAGTATCAACTTATCTAAGTACTTAAGACGGCAACAAAATTGTTTTCTCTCAATTTCAAATTTACCAGAAGCAACCACCAACGCTTCGTTACGAAATTAGTATTAGCAACTACGAATTTTAAAATATTTGCAACAGAAGACACAAGAAACATTTGATCCTATCACGAGGATGCGTGTGCACGTCGATCCTCGTGACCCTTACTGGTGATTCTCGATCACGTGTAACAATTATGACCATGTGGTTCGAAAGAGAAACAAGGAAAGATGGAAGACTGAAAAAATTAGAATGTGTTGCAATGGAAAAGAAAATATCACACACACGCAACCATACGCAGGGGAACCGACGAAATGAACGCAAACGGGACGGTTGTCGTCAATATCTCATTAGCATTCGCTTATTGTCCTCCGCGCCCTTTCGTCCACACCGCCTCTAATTCAATGGCTAAATTTTCATTGTACAAATTTCTACACTGCGGTCGTTTTTCCGTGTCAGAATTATTTTCTATTATATTTCCCCGTGTGATTCGAGCGTCGAAGGTCTGTTCCTCGAGCTTATGTCGTCTCCAAAGATTTCGTGGCTGAATATGAATACACATGTCTGTGGACGATACTTTATTGGTGATTTATGGTTGCTTTTGAAATTCGTAGCACCAAAGACGTTTCATTTTTATTTCTTGCTCTTGTATATACTGAAGAAAACTTTTCTGTTTAAATTTTGCCACAACAAACGACGAAATTATTGGTAAAAAACCTCTAAAGAACTACAATAATGATAGCTAAAGTTAAATGCTATTTGCACATTGCATCTACTGATAAACTTCCATGTCAGACACAAAGGAAAACCAAATTATTTACAAAATAATACAGTAATAACCACAGTATGCGACAGAATGAAGGCGCACTCTATAATTTTCAATGACTTTTGAGTAGCTGCAGAGCGGTATATCTCGTTAAAAAGAAAATAGCTTTGATTATAAACAAATTTGGTTTTACAGGGGAAAGAAAGCATTATACAAAGCAATTGATAAAAATTTTGGAGAAACAATTACTATCTTTAGGATATTTGCGTACAAATAGCAAAAATTTATTCCTCTAACTTATCGACTTCATAAACATGAAATTGTAGAGAGCGTTTGCTCTCAGATTCGTATTCATTGCAAGAAAATATAAAAGTTGCGTTTGCATATTCAAAAAACAAATTCTCCATGATCTGTTTCTCTCTCCCTTTTATTTTTGGTAGCTCCGTTATTATTCTGTTCCAATGATATTTCACACAAATGGGTAAAATATGTGGAAAGAAATATAGATGGTAATTAATATTCGTATGAATTATTAAAGACCTAATGCAATATGCGAATACATATGTAACATATACATACATTGAATTTCGTTTTCAGAAACATAGAAATCATCAGGTTGAGCTATTATTTCGTCGCACTCTCTACGATAACTTCTGTCGGATGTCATGGCAACCAATAGTTCGAACATACTTTGAATTAAATATCTTCCACCCCCGAAACAATTTTGGTATAAAATTCTACCGCTCCTCTTTCCGTTCTTCATTTCCCATTGTTCGTGCTATCGGAAGCTCGAAGCTAACCGAAAAATGAAGCTTGCAGTACAAAATCTGGCATTACACGCTATCAGACACATTTATATTCAGGCAAAGGAAAGAGAAGAGTGTGGAACAGAGTTCTATGTGTGCTCAGAAAGTGCCATTAAATTTTTACACATCGTTCCTGTTTTCTCCGTCAGCAGGCGTTATCTAGATTGAACGGCGCGTCTAGAAGGAAATAGAGAAAGTCGATTATTTATTCTTGAATTTTTTAAGATATGGCACGTACCATGCATCGTAATGTATCTTCTCGAGCAAGAGTAGTATACTAACTATTTTAATGACTTTTGCAAAAATTCAGAATAGTTTTACAAAGTTTTGTGTATTATATCTTTTCCTTTCTTATTATTTGTAAATCCATGAACATCGTCCATTAATTCACGACAAATGATAATAAAATAATCAATGGTAACAATCGAAGCGAATTTCATTTTAGGCTTTCCATGATTACTATAATATGACTATGACATTGCTGTATCCTTCCTGTGTTTTGGATGAAAATGAACAGCATATATATCCACATTCATTCCAGAGATTCTTACGCGCTTCATTCAAATCCAAAGCCATCTCCCTTCCCGTCAGAAAGTTCAATCCTTCACAGTGAAGCACGAAATGCAGTTTCGTTGTCACTATCAGTATCTGTTAAGCGATATCGACGAAAGTAGCCCGTTTGGAAATATATTAAGGAAAATATGCTGAAAATTTTATAATTTTCCATTCTACCATCAGCCTCTCCACATGTAATATTCACCCATCATCTCAATAAATTTCACCCCAACATTTGCAACCAATCGTATACAAATTCCAGAAAATCTACAAGATCTTCTCCTTTCGACCCCCAAGAAGATACAGGATTTGCCATTAGGAGACGCATGTAAACAATAATTCGAGAAAAAACTAATAACTCCTCACTCGCTAACCGTATAATACCATTTACCAAGCTCATCGAACAAACTGAATCAAATCCATGCACCCACATCGGACACTCTCTAATGTATACACAATTTCATGCAAATAACGGAAAGTCCACCAACGCTTCCTCATTCGCCATTCCAAGGCACTAGCATAAAAATAACGCTTTGCACGGTCTGCGGTCGTGCGAGATCAATGAATGGTCGGCGAATCAGATATTTAGAATACGTAAATCTGTCCATCCCGAATTCCCTTCGGTGGATGATAGGACTTCGCAGCAGTCGGTTCCCATTTCGGTGCATTTTATATGCCGCCTCTTTTCGACAATACGAGCTATTATTACTAAGCAGATTTTTGCGATTGTATCAGGCTCCCAACAGTCAGTGAAACATAGAATACCGATTTAAGCGTATTAAACGAATTTCAGCATCATATGTATGTACATTTACGAGCAACTCCACTTTCACATTTTGCGTCTCATGAATGTACAATTTGTCAATTATCTTTGGATTTGATTTGCATTTTAACGTTGGAAATGTTAATCCGCAATTAGTGGCGAAATATGCTACATTTGAAAATAGCGTCGTATTATGTAATATTAGTTAAAGAGGAATCATGGAAAAGTTATTATTTTCTTCATTAAAACGAATTATGTATCTTCAATGCTTGGAAAAATTATATACCTCACTCTATTTTGTCTCATTTGGTATATCCGGTATTAAAATACACATTTGATTTCACTGTAGCTGAACTGATGAATATTATATCAGATATATTGCTTGATATATCAACAGGGAGTATATAATTCTGTACTTCATTGTATTTTCCTCGTCAGAAATAACATATCACGAATTTGCTATATACTTAAATTTGGGAATGAAGAATATACGTAAGCATAATACGTTCGAATACATTTGAATCAGTTGGTAGGAATACTCTATTTCTATTTCAAAATAATATTTATAATAGCAATAAATTTGATATGTATGTTATATAATATAAGGATTTTCTATATTATTCTGACATAATATTTACAATACATCACTCATAAGCGCGGAAAATAACGACGATAAACTATCTTTCAAACGAGGATGTAAATAACCCTCTTTCTCAGTAAGTTACATAAAATACAAACGAATGTCGTGAAAATTGATCAACATACGATTTCATTCGGTGACGATCAAGGAATGACAGAGGTGTTCTGCATTGTACCGCACAGCATGGCGCAACCACAACAGCAGAGATCTGCAGAGACCAGCAAAGCAAAGCAGAGCTCAGAAGAGCATAGCATATCACAGGACAGCACCGCATATCACAACACTGCAGTGCTCTGCACAGCAGCGTTCCCAAAGTGTCCACCATCACAGTCGACCTCAGCAAAGCGCTACAGAGCGCAGCATAGCACAGTATAGCACAGCAGACTTCAGAATAGCTCAGAATAACTCAGATTATCCCTGCTTTGGATAACACAGCGCCTATTATCAAGCCCAACAGAAATGAGCACTGCAGAGCATAGCAGAGCGCAGCAGGGCGATGCAGAGCACAATAAGACAAGGAATACCACCGAATAGAAGAGATTAGCAGTGCTTTGTAAAGCACCGTTTCGAATAGCACCGCCACAAAATCACAACGTAGTATGCACAACGGCATACAGTAGGTGGCCGAATAGCAACGAATAGCACAGATCAGCACTGACTAGGACAATAGCTCGTAGAATAGCACCGCCACAAATGCACAGTTTAATATTCCTTAGGACAGAACCGGAACCAATTGCACTGCCAGCACAGCAGAGAGTAGTAGAGGCCATCAGAGTGCAGCAGATTACAGTATAGCGCCGAATAACAGCGAATTGCACAGATTAGATCTGCTTGTTACAGAACCCCATTGGATAGCGCCACCTCCATAGCAGAGTACAGCAGAGAGCAGCAATTTGCAGCAGAAATCAGCAGAGCACAGCAAAGCAATACACATTTTTTTAAACTCCTATCCAACCTAATACCAATGGGAGACATTTTCAAAATTGTTCGATACCTCATTCACATAGTACTGAATTTGAATTCAAGGACATGGAATTATATGATATCACTGCTGAGTTTCTGTCGATAGATTACATTGTTCTTTCAAATGTCACTGCATGACTAAATTATGGTTCATCGCGATTTCGTTGGAAAATTTTCACTCGGAGGCTGATATTTTACTCACAATACTCAGCAGTTAATTATAATAATATAATTTCAGGAATTTTCTGGTGAAACGTTGCTAATTTTATTCATCGTATTTGCCTAATTATTTATCTAATCATTATTAATATATAATTATTGGAAATATAAATTTTATTAAATAATTCAAAATTTTTCAGACCTCTCCATTTTTAGTCTATTTGCAGTTATATACATTTCATGACCTCGTCGAATTAGTAAATATTTCCGAAAGTTTCGTTGCGTTACTGTTCAAATTCCTATCTCACTGTTCGCTTACTTTTTACTTCCTTAATGAATATCCGGCTTGTTAACAAATTATTTGATGGCACGTTTACAAGAACTGTCACTGTCGACATGACAGGAAAAAATATAATTATGTGATCAAAAGTCATATCGAGAATAATTCTTCCAAAATAAATGATTTTCTATCTTCTGCATATCTATCATTTATTGATCAAATCATTATATGCGATCAAAGTCTCAAAACATCGTAACTTCTACGAAACGTATAAAAATCTAGTGGAGCTATCCTTTCTACTGCACAATAAGATCTACAAATCTCTCATTTGCAGATGCTTCAAGACGAAAGTAGCCCGTTTGGAAATATATTAAGGAAAATATGCTGAAAATTTTATAATTTTCCATTCTACCATCAGCCTCTCCACATGTAATATTCACCCATCATCTCAATAAATTTCACCCCAACATTTGCAACCAATCGTATACAAATTCCAGAAAATCTACAAGATCTTCTCCTTTCGACCCCCAAGAAGATACAGGATTTGCCATTAGGAGACGCATGTAAACAATAATTCGAGAAAAAACTAATAACTCCTCACTCGCTAACCGTATAATACCATTTACCAAGCTCATCGAACAAACTGAATCAAATCCATGCACCCACATCGGACACTCTCTAATGTATACACAATTTCATGCAAATAACGGAAAGTCCACCAACGCTTCCTCATTCGCCATTCCAAGGCACTAGCATAAAAATAACGCTTTGCACGGTCTGCGGTCGTGCGAGATCAATGAATGGTCGGCGAATCAGATATTTAGAATACGTAAATCTGTCCATCCCGAATTCCCTTCGGTGGATGATAGGACTTCGCAGCAGTCGGTTCCCATTTCGGTGCATTTTATATGCCGCCTCTTTTCGACAGCGATGCGCGAACGCGTGAGATATATAGAGGTTCGACTAGCGGCGATTTTATTACGCGGCACCGTTAAATATCGGCTGTAATATAAAACGCGTGTGCGGTGAAGCAACAGCGGACAGGTTGTTGTGCGCGTTGTGTACAGATAATTGGCCAGCTTACAATCCCCTACACCATACCGCTGCTGGTCGCGAGACTCAAGCATTTGCTTTACCAACGCTAAAAGCCACTTGTAAAGACCGCGATAACGCTTCTGGATTCTGAATTCACAGCTTCCTATCGGACAAAAGCGTATAAGAGAACCATAATGGCAGTGGTAGAAGTTTGGTCCAGTTCACGCTCCTCGTTTTTCGATCTTCAGTGATGGTTGCATTTTGCGCCTTGTTTATGCGTACTAACCCCTTAAACTCTGCAAGCTTTTCCCGGTGAACACCTATGAATTCGGAACTTTTCGTATATGTATTTTTGGAATCCTGTTGGTGCTGTTTATGGCGCAATAGAAAATAGAAAATCGCAAGTATTTCATGTTCATATTTGACATAAAGATATTTCTAGTCTAGTTATTGGTTTGTACTCGCCACCCAAGACAAACAAATATGTTATGATTTCAATTAACACGAGGTCACTTGTCTCGATTTGAGTATGGGTTCATCTTGGGTATTCATTTGTGAATTTTGTCATCATGATCGCCAAACTTATTATATTTTTGTCATGTTACATTTATGTAGATTATTTGCTAATTTTCCGTCACGTTAAGTGTACCGCTTGTGAAGGCAATTCTTCCATTGGCACTTTTTATATGTGAATATTCCTTATCATTGCACACTTTTCCGTAATATTTTGCTTGGAAATATTTATTATAAACTCAGTTTCTTTTATTTCTACATAGTCCTGTCTATTTAAATTACCTCAATTAACTATATCATATTTCACATTATTCCACATAGTACGACCTACTTTCAGAACTGCATTTTATTATGTCTTGAAGTGATTATGTCAACAGCAGAACGAACATTTCTCATGTTCATTTACTGTTTTATTTATTACTTTCAAAGTTTCTAAACGTAACTAAATTATAATTTCTTTTTCAATAACATGTAATTTAATTTTGCTTCGGTTACGTTTAGTTATATTATTCACATGAAGGCCAGACATATTTATTAGGAAGCATTCCAATTGGAGTTACAGTCCGAGATTGTTTAAATCGTATGCGAAATGCCTCCTGGAAAATGCCTGACGACTTTTAGAGAGAAAATGCGCCTTCGCTGCATCCAGTTCGGAGATACTACACGCTCGTCATTTATTTCGAATGCATTTCGAAACGTTCTTATGCGAAGCAAACATATTTTTATCCGGAATCGACTAATCCTTTCTCGGAAATGAAAAGTCGTTGAAATACAATACAATTCTTATAACTGAAAGCAAACCAAATAATCTCGATTCAACCGGGGTACGTATCAAGCAGAACGAGGTATCTGTTAACAATCTCACATTTCCTACTTGCTATTCTTTAATGTGATATTCTGATGAAATTCGTATAGAGAATCGTACCTTAAATTGGAAAATTAATAACAGATAATGACAATTCTAGCGAAAATTAAGCCCTTCAAGGCGGGAATAATTTCACTTAATACGAATTATACGCTTATCTGATCACTGTGAAAAATAAATGATCGTTAAATATTAAATGGTTCAGGATTAAAGTATTGTATTTTAAGATTATTTTGGAAATATAATTTTATGTAGCTTGAAAATAATTTTATATTTAAATACACACGTTAGGGGTTATATGAATAGACACCTTTCGAGGTTAAACTATAATATTACAACATAACATTGGGACCGTGAATTATTAAGTTTATACATTATAGAAAGATGTAAAAATAAATTAACGTTCGAAAGCTTTTAATCAATGAATTTCGTTGCGATAAAGTATTTATTCTAACGACTTCAATACATATCCGAAAATGTAGAACTCCTTAAAATCTTATAATTACTAATAATTCTGTATAAAAATTGAAAGATTTAATCAAGAAACTGCAATTCTTTAAGTAAGAAAAGTTATAGTGCAAATAACAGTATAACTATGTTTTAAAAAGAGAATGGTATGCATCTAGACTAACTAATCTAATATAACAAAACATAGAATGCCAATGACAACAAATCATTTCTATTTAAGTACCAACATAAATCAAAGCAATAAATTAATCAGTAATACAAACTGTCTTACAGACTACAAAAAACTAGAAATAAATGAAATGCACGGTATTGAGCAATAATTCAAACCACTTACCAAACATAACTGAAGTACATAATTAACCAATATTCCCAGCTATTTACCGAGAACTCTTAAAATAGTCAATTTAAAATAATAATTATTATAACAATTGAAACAGCAAATACAATCCACCAGCCAAAATTAATTAAAATAATAAGTTAAATAACATTTCATTTCATTGCATCTAGCAAAGTTACCGAGAACCGCGGATCCAGCAGTAAACCCAATCCATGTGTTTATACAAACCTTCCAATAAAAATTAACCTTAGAAAATAGGAAGGAAAAATGAAGGAAATTTCCAACAATGCCAAGCGAGAGGTCGAGGGTGGAATTCATATCGTAGAGGAGATTATATCGACGATTTCCCGTTTTTGAATCGGTAGTCAGTTCTCGTATTTCTGCAAGTAGTAGTGTCCGCTCGGTTCCTTGGTAGTCCGTCTGCAACGTATCAAAAATGAATTGCAATCAAAGCCACGAAGTTGCGTATCTTCGGTCACGCGCTCTTTCGCTTGGAGAAGGTAAATATGCGGGGTCGCATTGCGCTGCTAATACTATCCAGTTTCGTCAGGAGAACCTGAACCCCCGTTACATACCTCCGTGACACGCCAGCAAGCCGGTATCGAGGCAACGAGTCGCAGAGTAATTAAAATTAGACCGTGGAACCAGTTTCATACTGCGTATCTTCGGTCACGCGCTCTTTCGCTTGGAGAAGGTAAATATGCGGGGTCGCATTGCGCCGCTAATACTATCCAGTTTCGTCAGGAGAACCTGAACCCCCGTTACATACCTCCGTGACACGCCGGCAAGCCGGTATCGAGGCAACGAGTCGCAGAGTAATTAAAATTAGACCGTGGAACCAGTTTCATCGCTCGAGAGCTGAGTCAACCATTTGCAGTAAGCGTATCCGTCGCGGCGGAAAAAAAGCGATTCGAAGGTTGAAAGTTGAAAAGTCAACAAAATTTCTTAGAACGGTGAACGGGTGCTAACTAACTCGTGGAATTATTTTATTCCGGCAATCCACGCATCGCTATTTGAAATCTGGCACTAACCTTACCACAGGTTAAATGATCCACGCATGAGAAAAGGAAAAAAGGTTTAAAAAAACATAGAAAAATTAATTCAACGTATATTGAAGTTAATATCACGCAATCGAGTAACCAAAGCAATGACCGACTTAATGAGGAATATTAAGTGGAATATATGGAAATGGTTTTGGATTTGAGCCTTAATAGGTTTTATGTTCTTACATGAATTGATGTTAATGTTCCCAGTGCAGCTTCAACTTCTTACACCATGACTCATTTACGAAAAACTAAGCACACTTATGCTTTGAATTTTAAATGGTCATATACATACATATTTTGTTCGAAGTAAAATTTTGTGAATTCGTCGATACATTCAAACTTCGCGCACGTTGAAGTATGTTACATATAATTGCATTCTAATGCGCGCGTAATTAATATTTATGCGGTTTAGCATGAGAAACTCACGACGCGTTAGAAACGTTACTGTAGTGTAAGGGGTTAACGCTATGCGTTATTACGTATATTGTTTGCATACCTTCGTGCGCCTATATGAGTAGAACTGCATCAATACTGAATTCATTTTCTAACAACCAATCGTACAATTGCATTTGTGGGGTAAATACCTTCCCAGCCTTGGATTGAATTTGGACATAGGCTGTTTAACTGTAGAAAACAAATACAGCTTCTTGCTAAAAAATTCTAGAAATTAGAACAGTAGTAGTTTCTCTAAAAAAAATTATTTGTTACCATACATTCAAATTACAGTGTATAAAGCAACTATATTAGGGCCATTGAAGTTATTCAATTCTACGTTTCCAGGTGACTTCTGATTGCACGTAGTATGTACTGATACTAAACAAAAAATTTACATGGTAGGCTATACACAGGATAAAATTACATTAACTCACACCAGTCATAATGAATAAGAGTAAGTAAAATTGCATGTGACTTTTGAAGTAAAAACAAGCAGGATTGGTGTTTAATAAAATAATTTAAATAATTTAAATAAGAAAAGAATTTCTTAGTGGACACTAGATCCTTAAAATTTCCCCAAACCTTCTAATTGAAAACCCATTTCCGTTATCTATCACAAAAACATCTGCGTCCAAATTCAATGAAAGGACGTCAGAGTACAGGCTTTACCCTTTACATAGAATCGACAATTTTCTTTCTACGATCTCTCCTCGCAAAGTTATAGCTGCTCAAAGACGAAGGTTGCGTAAATCGACTTTTGAACGGAGAAACAAGTTGATAGATATACAGGTATCACAATAATAATACATTCGATTCAAATACCATGTTTGAGACGCCGGAATATAGTAATGTCGTCAAGGTCGAATGGTTAGCGAACGCTGACGAACGGGTATTTTTCCATTGTAGAAATGCGAGGCTTATAAATGTGTCGTGAACCAGCGACTAGCAGCAGGTTACGGTGTTCCTTAAAATGATATTATATTTTGATATTTGGAAAGATATTTAGCCCGATTACCTTTTGCAAACACGCGAGCAGACTTAAGAACACCATAGTTAAGCCTGTATTAAAAGACAAGTTATATCAAAAAATGGGAAAATAAAAATAAATGTTGAACAAATTGTAACCTCCCATATACGTGACAATCCTTATCGATACCTATAAGAGATAAAATTTAAAGACTCTTCCAAATCAAATTTAACATTCCGATTTCCATCTTTTTTCTTATACGATATTTTATATTTCCACTTACTTCTACACAATAATAAATAAAGAAAAATAAATTCATTTTGTCCCATTCCTTATATCTACACATATAAAAAATGTACAACGGATATTCTTAAACCTCTAATTAAAAATTCCACTTTATCTTAATATCCAGATTCTCCTTCTGATACTCTAATATAAACAATTTTCCATTATTTCCACTCTGTCCATTTTTCTAATATTTCCATTTTCCAGCACATGGTGAGTCTGGTACAACCTTTCCATTCTACACTATACCAAGTTCCCTATGCAAATCCTAAGACCCATCAAACCAATATGCAAACAAAGAGAAGGAACACACTTTGCATGCAAATACAAATTCACTTCCACCCTCTCCTTATGCATACACGAACGAAAAGTCTCTGCACTTCACCGAGCAATTGAAGGAGTTCTCCGCCGCAGATGCAAATCTAAAATAGCTCCCATTTAATACGGACAAATAAAGATAATTTCCAAATCCCATGTCATTCCACGGGTAACTTTCAATGGACGGTAACGTTGATTTCTTAATTGGATCAATTTAGGGCTACGCTGTGCTTACGACAAGGTTCACTCTATTTACCCGCTGACTTCTGTGATCAACTTCTCGGCGGCTTGTGCTTGCTCGATGCATACACAAGCAAGCTAAGCTCCTATTAATGTCTCCCTAACGGCAGATCTACCGCGTGAAAGGGTGGAGTAAGGGAATAATTGAAAATCAGTGCATGTTCATTTTCAGCGGAATGTTTGCAAAGTCATGTTTCATTGTTGGGATGTTCTTTGAGGACTCTTCACGGTGAAGACTCTGTGGTGAAAAATCAGCGTGTGGTTTGCATTACTATGGACTATTATAGAATTGCGGTGACATTTAAATCATCAGTGAATAGAGAAATCGATCAGCTATAGTTCTGTGTTGACGACCATACTTAGTACTGTATTGATATTTGTTAATGTCTCAGGCGACAATTACTCTATCTATTGATCACTCTACAATTGCTGAAGAACTTGGATGATCAGCGAACAAATTTATTCAGTGCCTATGGTAATACGTAGATGGCTACACTCAGTAGTGTACTCTCAATTGTGAATATCCTTAGCGATAATTGATATATTGAATGATAATTTCAGAATAGCAGTATAGCTTAGATCATTTTAGAATAGATTGGTACAATCGCAGTAGTACTGCGTTGGTGGCTATACTCAGCACTGTATTGTGAATTGTTAAAATCTGCAGATACTACTGATTTATACTTTGATCGCTCTAGAACTGTTATAGAACTTCAACCATCAGTGAACATATTAATCCAACGGCTACAGCACTGTGATGATGACTGTCCTGAGAATTGTGCTGTCAATTGCTAATATCTCTAGCGATTATCGATCTGCCATCTGTCACTCTAGAATTGCTATAAAATTTAAATCATCAGTGAGCAGATTCATTAGACGGCTACCGTGCCCTGTTGGTAGCTATACTCAGTACTATGTTGGTATATGTCAATGGCTCTAGCGACAATTGCTCTTTCCATTGATCACTCTACAATTCCTGAAGAACATTGGTAATCAGCGAACAGATTAATCCAATGTCTATAGGATTGTGTAGATGCCTACACACAGTACTGTATTGTCAACTGTCAATATCACTACTGATATATGATCTATCCATTGATTATTTTGAAATTTCCACAGGGGTCAAATTATCAGTGAACAGATTAATTTAACGGATACAGTGCTCTGTTGGTGGATGTACTAAGTACCGTTCTCACAATTGTCACTATCTCTAGACATAACTGATCGATGCATTGATTATTCTAGAATTCCTGTGGAATATAAATCATCAGTGAACAAATTATTACAAAGAATGCAGTACTGCGATGATGGCTGCACACAATACTGTTTTGACAATTGCTTATATTTCGATCGATAATCTTTCTGTCTTTTGTTGTTCCAGAAGTGCTATAGAAGTTATATCATCATTGAGCAGGTTAATACCACTGCAACAGAGCCCTGATTGTGGAGTTATTAAGTACCGTATAGACAATACTAAATATCTCTAGCCATATCTGTTCTAGACATTGATTGTTCTAGAATTGCTGTTGAATTTAAATCAACAGTGTCTGGACTAAACCAATGGCTATAGTAGTATGTATAACTCAATACTCAGTACTGTTTATTCAATTGTCAATATTTCTAGATATAATTGATTTATCCACCGATCGTTCTAGAATTTCTGTAGAAGTTCGATTATCAGCAAATAGATTAATCCACTATCTATACTACTGTGTAGATTGCTATACTCAGTACTTTATTGTCACTTGTCAGTATCCCTAGCGATAATTGATCTATTCATTGATAATTCTAGAATTGCTATAGAATACAAATCATCAGTGAAGGGATTAATACAACGGTTTCAGTACCCTGTTGACGGCTGATCTCGGTATTGTTTTATCAGTTGTCAATATCTCTAACGATATTAGATCTGTCCATTGATCATTCTATAATAGCAGCAGAATTTAGATGACCATTGAATAGACTAATCCATTGGCTACAGTACTGTGTAGATGGCTATACCTAGTACCCTCTTGTCATTTGTCAACGTCTCTAGCGATAAATGATCCCTTCATTGATCATTGTAGAATTGCTGTAGAACTTAGGTGATCAGCGAGTAGATAAATCCAATAGATGTTTTACTGATTAGATTGCTCCACTCTGTAATGTATTTTCAATTGACAATATCCGTAGAGGTAATTGATCTATCCATTGATCATTCAAGAATTGCAATATCATATTGATGATCTTAGAATAGGTTAACACAATGGCTGTATTACTGCCTTGATGGATATAGTCAGCTATGTATTGTCAATTGTTAATGTCTCCAGCTATGTATGATTCATACCTTGATCATTCTAGAACAGCTAGAGAATTTAAATCACCGATGAACAGATTTATCCAACGGCTACAACACTGTTAATTGCAGTACTCTGTACTGTATTGTCAATGCTTACCATTTCGAGCGATAATTGATCTTCCTTTTCTCATTCTAGAATTGCTAGAGAATCTCTATCGTCATTGACAAGATTAATCCAACGGCTATAGTACTCTGCTGGTGGCTGTACAACATACCGTACTGTCAATTGTAAATATCTCTAGCCATAATTGATCCATGCATTGACTATTCTATAATTGCTGTGGAATTGAAGTCATCAGTGGACAAACTTATCGAACGTCTACAGCACTGTGTTGATGTCTGTACTCTGAACTGTATTGTCAGTTGTCAATGTCTGTAGCGATATTTGATCTATGCATTGATCATTTTATACTTCCCGTAGTACTTAGATGCTTAGTGAATAGACTATTCCAACGGATGCTGTGCTGCTTAGATTGGTATACTCAGTACTATATTCTCAATTGTCAATATCTGTAGCGATAATTGATATATCAATTGATAGTCCTAGGATTGAAAAATAATGTAGATAATCAGAGAATAGGTTAATAAAATGGCTGTAGAAATGAAGTGATGGCTACACTTAGTAATGCATTGTCAATATTTAATATGTCCATCAATAATTATTGAACCTTTCATCATTCTAAAATTGCTATAGAACTTCAATCATTAGTGAACAGATTATTCAAACGGCTACAGTACTGCGATGATGGCTGTACTCAGTACTGCATTGTGAATTGCCAATATCTCCAGCGAAAATTGGTATATTCTATAATTCTAGTACTACAATATAATATGTATGACGAGAGAATAGGTTAATATAATGGCTGTTGAACTGGGTTGATGGCTATTGTGCCGTCCTACGGATGTATCGCGTACTCACGCCCATCTACCAACACTATATACGAATAGATGAGTTATGAATGCATGTGTGCACGTATGAGGCAAATCGATAAACAATGTAAATATAAGCAATGCATATTATCCCGTTGAGATATAGAGAATAATACTGTTATATTAACATGACAATAATATAAAAATATAAATGTAAATATAAATATAATTGTAAGCGGGCAATAGATTAGGACTTCGAAATAACCATGTAATGGATTGCGACCGAAAGGTCATAAAGATTATATTCGAGGAAGCGGCCCCAGGTACACAGACCGCCGCGCGCTGCCGGGAAGCCCACGGTCATCGCCCCTGGCGTCAGCAGGAGAAACCCCGGGCTGAATGCATGCACGCGTCACCCAGGCAGTCAAAAGTGGCAGCACATCGTCAGCCAATGGGAGAAGAGCGTGCATCACGGGGCTCTCGCCAGATTCCGCGCTTTGGCTTTAAATAGCGGCTCCCATGCCAGCGGACAGAGACCAGAAATCGAATCCAGATCTAATGCTGATCGAATCCGGATAGAAGGAAGACTGAAGCTACATCATAGTCAGATCGGAGAATAGTACCTGCTCGTTCTATAAGATGTTAATTCGAAACTCGATAGTTTAGACAGTTACTTATATCCGTGAAGTATCTTGTACCGGACAATCTTTTCCAAAGCAAATATCGTGTACTATATAGAGTATTATCGGATCGAATCTATAATCGAACCCTCCCCTACGGTCTGAACACCCGACACATCGTCTATGTAGGCCGCTGTCTACGAGGAGCAGCATCAACGACGCAGTCGCAGCACGAAGCCGGACGCAGCAGCTATTGCCAAGACTCCACCCGCATAAGCAAGCCGCCACTTGTAACCAGTGTGCCGCCGCATCACGGCCGCAGACAAAGACATTCGCGACTACCTGTGTCCTCGCTGACTGACTCTAGGACAACGAATTCCGATCGACAACCGGGGTATCGTCTCTCACTAAATACCTCTGCACCACGAGTAAGTAGATTTAAGAAAAATATTGTAAACGACGCTCAAGCCAGCGGTTGTTACCTCCTACCGTGGACCCGATCAGCCGCCGGTTATCTTACGGCGTGGGTCGAAGGGCCTGCATTTTGCACGTCGTGGCGCCTTCCTCGCGATAAGATTCCCCGCGTTAGGAAATTGACTCCCAGGATATGACAATATACTCAGCGATCTATTGTCAATTGTTAATACCTCCAACTATAATCGATTGAACCCTTGATCATTCTAGAATTGCTATAGGATATAAATCATCAGTGAAGACATTAATCCAACGGCTACGCTACTCTGTTGATGGCTGTACTCAGCACTGTATTGTCAATTGTCAATATCCGTGGTGATATTAGATCTGTCCATTGATCATTCTAGAATTACCGTAGAAGTAAGATGATTAGTGATTAGACTAATCCAATTGATGTAGTACTGCTTAGATTGGTATACTCAGTAGAGTATTCTCAATTGTCAATATCTCTATCGAAAATTGATTCCTCCATTGATAATACTAGAATTACAATATAATATTTATGATCATAGAATAGGTTAATACAATGGCTGTATTACTACAATGATGGCAATACCCAGTAATCTATTCTCAATTGATCATGTCCCCGACTATAATTGATTGAATCTTTTATCAGTCTAGAAATGTTTTAGAAGTTAAATCATCAGAGAACGGATTAATCCAACGGCTACAGTGTTGTATTGTCAATTGTCATTATCTCAGGCTATAATTGATCTATCCATTAATCATAATAGAATCGCTGGAGCACTTAGATGTTCTGCGAATAGACTAATCCAGATTAATCAGATAATTCTAGAATTGCTTTAGGAATAAAACGATCAGCATAAGTATTGCATCAATGGCTGTAGTACTGCGTTGATGGTTATACTCAGTACATTACTGCCAATTGTTAGTATCTTTAGCAATAATTGATATATCCATTGACCACTACTGAATTGCTATAGAATATGAGTGGTCCGTCTATAGATTAAACCAATTTCTATAGAATTGCCTAAATACCTATACTCATTACATTATAGTTAATTTTTAATATCTCTTGCAATAACTGATCTATCCATTGCTCACTTTAGAATAGCTATAGAACTTACATGATCAGAGAATAGGTTAACGCAGAGGATACAGTACTGCGTAAATGGACATAGGGCTCTGTAGATGGCTATACTTGTCACTGTATTGTCAATTCCTAATATCTCTGCCGATAATCGATCTACCTATTGATCATTCTAAAACTGCAATGGAATATACACGTTCAGTCAGTAGTTTAAGCCAATGGCTATAGCACTGTGTCGGCGGCTGTGCACAGTACTGTATTTTCAATTGGTAATATTACTAGTGATAATTTATCTATCCACTGCTAATTAAATAACTGCAATGGAATTTATATCGTCAGCGAATACATTAATCCAATGACTACACTTGTGTAATGATGGTTCCACTTAACACTGTATTGTCAACCATTAATGCCTCTATCGAAGTTTAGTCTCTCTATTGACCATTCTAGAGTAGAAACGGATATTACATGTTCAGTGAGTAGTTTATACCAATGGATAAAGCACTACGCAAGTGGCTATTCTGAGTTCTGTATTTTCAGTTGCTAATATCATTAGCAATAATTTATCTATTCATTGATAATTAAGGAATGGCTACTGAAATTAGATCTACTGGGAGTACATTGTACCAATGGCTATAGATCTGTGCTGTTGCATATATTCAGTACTGTATTGTCTATTGTTAATACCACTTGCGATAGTATATCTATCATTCATTCATCTATCATTTATCTATCATTATATATATCTATCATTGGTCATTATAGAATTTTTATAGAACTCGTATGATCAGTGAATATATTAATTCAATGGCTGATTATCCATTGGTCATTATAGAATTTTTATAGAACTCGTATGATCAGTGAATATATTAATTCAATGGCTGCAATAGTGTAAATATGGCTATAATCAGCGCTGTATTATCAATCATTAATTCCTCTAGCGATATTTGGCCCCTCTACTGATCATTCTACCAATGCTACAGAATATATATGATCAGTGAATAGCTTATACGAATGGGTATAGTACTATATTCGTGGCTATACTCAGCACTGTATTTGAAATTGGCATAATCGCTAGCCAAAATAAATTTATCCATTCAACACTATAGATTTGCTATAGAATTTGTATTATCGGTGAAATGATTAATTCAATGGCTACGATGCTGTAAATGTGGCTATAATCAGCACTATATGGTCAATCGTTAATATCTCTAGCGATAATTGATCTATCTATATATCATTCTTTAATTGCTACGAAATTTACATTATCAGCGAATACTTTATGCCATTGGCTACAGGACTATGTTGTTAGCTGTGCTCAGTATTGTATATTCAACTATTAGCATCTCAAGCGATAATATATGTATCAACTGATCATTTTAAAATTGCTATATAGAAATAAGATGATCACTAAATAGGTTGACCCAATGGTTATAGTAATGTGTTGATGGCTGTACTCAGTACTTTGTAGCTAATTGTTAATATTTCAAGCGAAAATTCATCTATCCATTGATCTATCTAGAATTCCTATAGAAACTACGTGATCAGTGAATAGATTAATGGAATGGATATAGTAATGCGTAAATGGCTATAATCTGTAGTGTATAGATGATTGTTACTTTTTCTAGACATAATTGCTCCATCCATTTATCATTACAGGATTGCTATGGCATTAAAATGATCCATGAATAGATTCATGCAATGGCTATATTACTACGTAGAGAGCTATAATCAGTATGGTATTCTTGAATGTTATTGTCTCTAGAAATAATTGATCCACACATTGGTCAAACTATAATAGCTATAGAACATACATGAATAGCAAATAGATTAATGCAATAGCTATAGTACTGCGTAGGTGCCTATACTCGGTACTATTGCGTTAGTTGTCGATATCTCCGGCGATAATTGACCTATGTGTCGGTCATTCTAGGACTGTTATAGAATTTAATGGTCAGTGAATAGATCAATAGTATTGCCACCGTGTAACGTCGATTGTTGTACCCAGTACTCTATTGTTAATTGCTAATATCTCCAGCGATGATTGATCTACCCGTTGATGATGCTAGAATTCACATAGAACATACATGGTCAGTGAATAGATTAATCCAATGGATATAGAGCAGTGTAGATGACTATAGTCTGTAGTGTACTGTTGACTGTTAATGTCTCTAGAGATAATTGATCCATCCATTGATAATTGTTGAATTGCTGTGGAATTTACATGATAACTGAAAAGATTTGTCCAATGGCTATAGTACTGCGTATATGGCTACACTAAGTACTGCATTATTTATTGCTAATATTTCAAGCGAAAATTGATATATCGATTGGTCTATGAAGAATTGCTATAGAATTGACAGGATCGGTGAATATATTAATGAAATGTATATGGAACTGTGTAGGTGGCTATAATCTGTATTGTTAATTGTTAATCTCTCTAAAGATGATTGATCCATCCATTGATAATCCTGGAATCACTGTGGGATTTAAATAAAACTGAAATGGTTAATCCAATGGCTACGGTACTGCGCTGCTGGCAATATCCTGTACTTAATTGTTAATTCTAATATCTCTAGCGATAATTGATCTATTTATTGAAAATACTGGAATTGCTGTAGAATATTAATGATCAATGAATTCATTAATACAATGGCCATAGTACTGCGTAGATGGCCATATTTCCGTGAAGATGCAGCACTCATTACTGTATTGTCAACTTTCAATATCTGTAGCGAAAATTGATATAGTCATTGATTATCCCAGAATTGCTATGAAAGATAAACGGCCAGTGAATGTATTGATGCAATGGCTATAGTACGGCGTAGATGGCTATACTAAGTATTGTTTTGTTGAATGATATCATCTCTATCAATAATTGTTCCATCCATTAATCATTCTAGAACTGCTCTAGAATTAAAGGTATCAGTCTGTACATAAATCTAATGGCTATAGTACTCTGTAGATACATATCCTCAGTAATGAATTGTTCAATGCTAATTTCTCTAGTGATAATTGATCTATCCAATAATCCATCTATCATTGATATAGAATACAGAAGATCAGTGTATAGATTAAACCAATGGCTACAGTACTGTGTAAATGATTATACCCTGTACTGTAGGTTTAAATCTAATATCTCAAGCGACAATTGATCCTTCCATTGGTCATTCGCGAACTGCTATAGAATTTATGTGATCAGTGAATAAATTATTCCAATGGCTATAATGCCGTGCAAAGAGTTATACTTACAATATACTACTGCTAGTAGTGTATTGTCAGTTGGAAATATGTCGAGCGATGATTAATATACACATTGATAATTCTAGAATTGCTGTGGAATATGAATGATAACTGCATAGATTAATACAAGGGCTTTAATGCTGTGTAGCCGGCTTTACTCATGATCATTCTAGAATTGCTAGGGAATTTAAATGATCAGTGAATAGATTAATGCAATTGCTATGGTATTGTGAAGACGGCTATACTCAGTACCGTATTGCCAATTGTCAATGTTTCTGGCGATAATTGATTTATCCGATGGTTCTTCTAGAATTTCTATAGTATTTGGATGATTAGTGAATAGATTACTCAAATGGCAATAGTAAAGTATAGGTGGCTATGCTCAGCATTTTATTTTCAATTATTAATATCTCTGGTGATAATTGATCCATCCTTTAATCATTCTTGGACTGCTATAAAATTTAAATGATCAGTGTGTAGGTTAATCCAATGGTTATGTAATTTTGTAGGTGGATATACCCACTTATGTGTTGCCAATTATTGATATCCCTGGCGATAATTGATTTACCCATTGGCCATTCTAGCGTCGTCATAGAATTTGGATGACCACTGAATAGATTATACCAATGCAAATAATACTGTACAGATGGCTCGGTTGCCTACCTGGCTTCGAGCAGTACGGTCGAATCCACGTCGCTCCGCGTTCCGAGTCGAGTTCGGTGACTAAATTTGAGGATTTTCTCAAGAAAGTGCTATCATATTAATCGTGAAGTGAAAATCAACCAGTGGCCGGAGTCCCGAGTCGCTGGAGCGATTTTCGAGGAAGAAAACGGAAGATAAGAGTTTTGGCGTCTCCTCCGCTCGCCGGTGACACGCCCGGAACCTTCGATCTTCGATTTTGCGAGAACAAAGAAACGGAAGGACTTCCCTCCAATTGTGCTTGTGAAGTCTTGCAGGGTGCTCATTTTGAGCTACATATCTCCTTCATCAGCGAACTACAAGTGGATTTATAGGAATTTCAAGAAAATAATATTGACAGGCGGCCATCTTGGAAGCCATGTAGCACGCAGCCGTAGCGTCGGTCGAGCGTACCCCACGCTCGCCGAGGAGCGGCCTAACGGTACCTAAGGGTATACCGTTACCTGCAGCTGAATGCTCACGGACGACCGCGCGGACTACAATAAGTTTAAAAATTAAAAAATTTAATAAATATTAAATCAGAGATATCAACGCCGACGATTTAAAAATTTAATATTAAAAATGAACACTAAAGTTAATATTAGAGTTAAAACTAAATCAAAGATAAAATAATATTAAAGGCCGGAATCGGAATTATAAGTTAGAATTAAAATTAAAAATTAAGACTAAAAAATTAAAATAAAATCAAGATTAAAATTGAAATTCATAACGTATGTTGAATATTATAAAAATTCAGAATGTCATAAATAATAAAAATTAAAAGGAATTAAAATCAAAATAAAATTAAAATTCAAACTAAAACTGTAAGAAGATTAAGGACAACAAAGAAATAAATATTAAAATAATTAAAATAATTAAAGGACGAGAGTAAACAAGATACCTATGACGCCGGGCCCAGGTAGGAACCTGGAAAAACCCACAGTCATGTTGACGCGAGCAAAGGTCCCGGCCACCCTTGCCGGCCGCAAGGCAGGTAGCAGTACGGAGGAAAAACCAACGGGTAAGCGCAGGGCGAGTGCCACCCCAGAAAAACCCCGTGCAGAGAAACAGAAAAACAAGAAGGTGGAAGCCGAGGAAACACCGGCAATTCAGCCAACGCGCACCGTTTCGGAGAGGGGGAGACGCGCAGCGGAAGTCGAGAAGAAGGTGCTGGCATTCTGCCTAGACCCGGCAAAGAAGCTGGGGATGAAAAACGCCTCAACGATTATGTACAGCTTCGTTGAAATGCGTACGCTCGTTGAGGTCCTCACGTTGAGGAACAGTTTCCTCTGCGGCAAGCTGGTAGAAAGGCTTGCATCAACAGATGCGGCGAAGACGGCGCTAACCGGCGCAGTCAATAAGACCTTGGAGGCGACAAAGTGCCTAGAATCGGCCGCTAAAGAGGCTGCATGGAACGGACCGGTAACATACGCCGACAGGGTAAAAATTACCAGCAGGGCAGTCCCCGAGACGGTGGTGAAGCCACCACGGAACGTGGTAATAATCACGTCGGACGAAGAAGAAGCCGAAATCCGGACCAGTGAAGAAGCTCGGGAGGCCGTGTTCACCCTGGTGAACCCCAAGAAAAAGGGTATCCAGGTGAAGTCGGTCCGCCGCGCACAGGGAAACGGCATCGTGGTAGAAACAACCACTCCAGAAGGACTCACGGCTTTCACAGAAAGTGCGAAGTTCAGGAACATGGGGCTGAAAGCAAGAACGCCCACACAAAGAATGCCCAGGATGATGGTCTACGACATCCCGCGGGAGCTGTCAGAGAAGGAAATAAGAGCCTGCTTGAAGAAGCAGAATAAGGAGAAGCTCACTGAGGCAGAGACAGATGAGATCAAATTCTGCTACAGGACAGGAAGGAAAGACAGCGAAGAAACTAATTGGGTCGTCGAAGTGAGCCCTGATATAAGGAAGAAGATGCTTGCGGGGAAGATGTTCATATCATGGAACGCCTGCAAAGTGCGCGACTACGTGGCAATGTCCCGCTGCTACAAGTGCCAAGGCTTCGGGCATGTAGCGAAGCACTGTCGGCAGAAGCACGACACCTGCGGTCACTGCGTTGAAATCGGGCACGACACAAAAGCGGGCCCAACAAAGAAGGATAACGCAATCTGTGAAAACTGCAAGAGAAGCAGCAAGAAGTGTGATCATGCAGCATCCAGCATGAGCTGCCCTTCGTACAAAGCCGCACTGGAGAGGACAGTCGCAAGAACCGTTCATGGATAAGAAGAAAAACGGTCGGACGGAGGAGATAAGGATCCTGCAGCACAATATGCAGAGATCAAGAATCGTGCCCCACGAGGTTAGGTCGCAGATGGAGCTAACGGGCGCAGATATCATACTGATGCAGGAGCCCTACACCCTGGAAGGTAACATACCTGGATTTGGGACGAGCGTCGCGATCGTGTGTCGCGGGGATAAGAGCGCCACACACCTCGCGGCGGAGGGGATCAGAGGAAACCACATCTTGGCTCTCGAAATCGCGAGTTTGTGCACGAGACACTGCGCTTGTGTACAGATAAGCGACGGAGACACCGAGGTATACGCGGTCAGTCAATATTTTCCGCCGTCGGAAAATATTGAAGTTGGCATCGCGCAGCTGGATAAGGTGCTGACGTGCCTGCGGGGCAAAAGGGTCATCGTCGGAGCGGACGCCAACGCCAAGTCGCCCCTGTGGTTCAGCAGGGAGCTTGACGAACGCGGTGAGCTCCTCGACGGCCTGATTGCGCAGCACGGTCTGTTGGTGCTGAACCGGCCGTGCGATGTCACAACGTTTGAGACAACGCGCGGGAAATCTAACATCGACGTGACGCTCGTCACTCCGGAAGCACTACCGCTCGTGCACGACTGGAAGGTGCACGAGGACGGAACCTCCAGCGACCACCGGATACTGGAGACGCGACTTAACCTCAAGAAGAGGAAAGCACTGCCACCACCACTGCCACCACGCTACCACACCAGGAAGGCCAAGTGGGAAAAGTTCCACAAGTTCATCATGGAAGAGAAGAGGAACCTGTCCGAAATGGTAATCAGGTGCCAAGAGGACGTAGAGAGTATGGCCGTAGAGCTGGAGCGGATTCTCACCAAAGCCTGCGACGCGGCCATACCGAAGAAGAAATGGCACGAAAGGTCCAACCCTTGGTGGACCCAAGATCTCACACGTGCCAAGAGAGATGCGTACCGAGCAAGAAGGAGGTACCAGGGGACCAAGGACCCCGCAACGAGGGAGACAGAGAAGCAGAGATACCGCGAATTACGAAGGAAGTACACCAGAATGGTGACGAACGCGAAGATCCAAAACTGGCGCCAGTTCGTCACCGAGGAAGGAAATAAAGAGCCCTGGGGAATTGTCTACAAGACTGCCCTCGGGAAACTGAGGAGAGAAGAGGCGACGTGCGCACTTCGCACGCCGCAAGGAGAAACCTCGAGCTGGCGATCCACAGCAGAGGCGATGTTAACCGCGCTTGTTCCAGATGACGACGTGGAAAAAGACACGCCCGAGCAACGGTGGATCCGAGAGGACTCCAAGAATGTCTCGGAAACCGCAGGCAGCCCCCCATTCAGGTACGAGGAACTAGGCAGCGCTATAGCGCGTCTCAAAAGAGGAAAATGCCCTGGCCCCGACCGAATGGAGTCGGAGGTCATTCAGGAAGCATGGAGCGCTATTCACCAAGAGCTACTGAATCTAGTCAACGCCTGTTTGGAGTGGGGATTCTTCCCGAGAAGGTGGAAAATCGGAAACGTCGTTACGATTCTCAAATGACCGGACAGAGACAAAAGTAGCCCAAAGTCGTATAGGCCGATATGCTTGCTCTCGATGATTGGCAAGCTATTGGAGCGACTAATGGCGAAAAGGATGGCCCCACTCTTCTACAATCATATACTGTCATCGGAGCGACAGTTCGGATTCCGTCCTGGAAAATCGACAGAGGACGCAATTGTCAAACTACGAGTAGCGATAAATGAGAACAGCGAGTGGAAGTACATTTTAGCGATTGCACTCGACATTTCAGGTGCCTTCGATAATGTGTGGTGGCCTAACGTGCTCCTAGAACTGAAGCGAAGGAACTGCTCGCAGAACTTGTACAAGCTGACGCAAAGCTACTTCACGGACAGGAGAGTCCAGCTGATAGAGAAGCACGAATCTGTCGAGAAGTCAGTAACAATGGGTTGCTCGCAAGGGTCGATAGTAGGCCCCAGCCTCTGGAATATAGTTTTCGACGACTTGCTGGCGCAACTGGAGTCCGAGGAGACACAATGCGAAGCGGTCGCGTACGCCGACGACATAATAATCCTGGTCGGCGGTAACTCGCGGGAGGAACTGCGGCGAGAGGGGCAATCAGCGGTCACAGCGGTCTCTACTTGGTGCAGCCGCAAGCGGCTAGCACTGTCGGCCGAGAAGACGGAGATGCTGTTAGTGAAGGGGAAGCTCGATGCCGAACGACCACCAACAATACGCATCAACGGGAAAAGCATCAGGATGCGTCCATCGATCAAATATCTGGGCGTTCATCTTGAGCGCGGCCTGAGAATCGAGAAGCACGTGCAAGAAACAGCACACAAGTGCAGAAGAATGTTCAACAGCTTTGCAAAAGTGGCCGAGGCGAACTGGGGTCTCGGACGTGGAGCCTTAACCACCCTGTACAGGGGGCTCTTTGTCCCAATCGCCACGTACGCCGCAGCTGGCTGGAGCGATCTGCTGAACTTGAAGACAAAGAAGATCCTCGAGAGATCGCAGAGAATGGCCATGCTTCAGGTCACGAAGGCATATCGGACAATTTCAACAGAGGCTCTACAGGTGATAGCTGGCGAAATGCCAATCGACCTGGTGGTTGAGATGCGCGCGCGAATGCACGCAGAAAGGAAAGG
>NW_016909960.1:360033-381468 GCF_001483705.2 Eufriesea mexicana
AGTGCCCACTCTATGGTGAAAGCCGGCGCGGACTGAAAGAAGGACTCGACGGCCACAGATTCAGGTGGCCAGTCGAAAGTCGTATCCTCGCGTCGAGAAAGGCGTTTCGCCACTTCCGGAAGTTCGCTCGCGACGTACTCTCCGCCAAAGAGAAGAAATGGCGGGAAGGGAGTGAAGGAACAACTTCAAGAGGAACACGTGGTGGCGGAGGGAGAAGACGCGGTGTGGAAGAAGAAGAAGAAAGTAGAAGAAGAGGACAAAGAAGAAGCATAAGGCTGGCCCAAGCAGGATCCAACCGGAACAGGACCAACCGCTGCTAAGGAGGAAGCAGCCAACAGGGACAAACTAAGAAGACTGCCGGAGGAGAGACCCATGACCGACACAGGAGGACAATAAGAAGCAAGTACAACTGGTAAGAGCCCTGTGACCATCAACGCAGGCGGTATCCACAGATATCGCGGCGGTGCAGTACTATCGGCAAATGCCATCCTGCTGGGACCGAGCGAAAGCTGGCAGCTTCGCCTTCACGTGGTCCCCGTTGGTAACGAGGCTCCAGGGCGCCAGACGGCCTGGAGGCGCGGCCAAGTGAGCTGCTTCCCGCAAGGGAAGGTCCAACTTGTCTCATGATCCTTCAACGGCGAGGGCAGGGTTTTTCCGAGCCGCGTGTTCAACACCTACACACGCGTTCCCCTGCAGCGGGACCGCTAGAATGTACAATAACATCTTTTTCGCGAAGCCGTTATACAGCATTAGCTCGAGGTACGGCGCGGTCGCCAGTTGGCGGGCACCGATAACGCGCACAATACTTGTATAGATGGCTATACCCAGTACTGTATATTCAATTGCTAATATCTCCAGCCATAATCGATCTATCCATTGATCATTCTGGAATTGCTCCAGTATTTAGTGATCAATGAATAGGTTAATCCAATGGCAATGATGATATTCATTTGTATTTGGCGCATAAGTGTATTCTGCTGTGCTCTGCTGCACTCTGGTGCACACTGCTATGCACCGCCCTGAATAGGTTAGGGAAGGTAGAGTTTATAAGGTTAGGTCAGGTTAGGATAAGACATGAGCTTGCTTTATTCTCTGCGATACAGTGGTGTCCGTCACATTACTATGCACTGCTCTTTTCAGCTGCGCTATGTTTCGCACGGATATGCTCTACTGTGGTAAGGTTAGGACGTGCAACGTTGGATAATGTTAGGACAGGAATCTGTGCTATACGCTTCCACTAGTGGTATTCGGCGCTTTACTGTGCTGTGCTATGCTCTGTTGTCCTCAATTGCACTATGCCGTGCTCAACTATGGATAGGCTAGGTTAGATTAGCTTGGGTTTGGAAGCTGTGCTTTTCGTTGGTATTTTGTGGTATTTGGCGCATTACTGTGCTCTCCTGCTATCTACAGCGTTTTCCTGCGTTCTGCTGATCTCTGCTATAGTTAGGTTAGGGGAAGTAGTGTACGTTAGGGTAGGCTATGCCAGGCTTGGATTGCTTAAGCTAGGTCAGGTTTCGAATCTGTATTTTTCGCTGCTATTCAATGGTTTCGGCGTTTTACTGGCGTCTGCTGCGATTTCCAACGCTCTGCATTGCATTACTGCCGTTAGATTGTATTGCGTCAGGGTAGGATATGTTTGGATAGGTTATATGAGCTTAGGTTAGGAATCTGTGATTCTCGCTGCTCTTCGGGGCTATCCGGCGCTATAATGTGCCATGCTGCGCTTTGTTAAGGGTAGATCGGGAAGGAGTTGTAAGGTTCGGCTAGATTAGGATGTCTTGGGTGTGGTTAGGTAATGTAAGTTTAGGAATCTGTCATATTCGATGCTTTTTGGTGGTATCATTAACCGAACTGTGCTCTGCTGCGCTCTGCGGCTGTAGCGGTGCTGTTCGAAGTAGTGCTAGACTATTGTAATCGTTCTTATTCGGCGCTATACCGTACCCAGCTATGTTCAGCTGTGCTTTCCTGCGCTCTGCTGTGCCCCGTTGTAGTTAGCTTCGGTTATGTATATTAGGGAATCTGTGCATTCGCAGTTGTCCATTGGTATTCGTCGCATTACTGGGCTCCGCTGTGCTCTCCTGTGCTCTAGTGCACCCTCCTGCGATCAGCTGCACACTACTGTGCTCTGTTCTGTTTGCGGTTTTATCCAATGCGGTACCAGGCACGAATGTGCTGTGCTGTGGTAACGGTGTTACTCGGAGTGGTGCCGTCCTGAGCAGTAGCGTATTGTGCTGTGCTATGCGGTGATATTCGCTGCTATTTAGTGCTCTGCTTTGCTATGCTACGTTATGCAGCGCGCTGCTGTGGTGGTAGAAATCAAAAATTTCATTCATAAATAATCGATGTTCTCTATTTCCTTCCAGATGCACCATCCAATCCAGATGAAGCTTGTGAACTGCGAAAACAGTTAAAGTGAGTAAAAATTCAAGGGCTCATTCCGAAGAAATACCGAACCCTGCACCATATACTTCCCTTTTCTTTTCTTGAATATGAATACGCCTGTTAGCGTGTAATTCCAGCCTTTGCACTGCAAACTTCATTTTTCAGCGAGCTTCGAGCTTCTGATACTACGCGCAACAGGAAATGAAAAATGGAAATCGGAAGGGGAGAATTTTATATTATAATTTAGTCCGGAACGGAGGATACTTAACCTAAAGTTTCTTCAAACTGTTGATGACAATTCGTTTAATGCGGGAGGAAAATTGCAATAGAATTATTTCCTTAGACGTAGATAGGGAGATACGAGTAATTATATAAAGAAAAAGTAGACATGCAATTAACAAATAGAGCACTACATCTCAATGACGATATTACTAACTATTATAATCGTCATTAGTCAAGAATATAGCCAATGATAATAGTGGTAATTATGAAAATTGATAATGTACATTGTATTAACCAACTGGCAGATTTCAATCATCTTCGTGATTAAATTAATTAATTAATTGATTAAATTAGTTTCAAAATACGACAGTATTTATTTCGTCAGATATCATAATTGTAATCGTATTTTTCAAGTAGCATATGCGTGGTAAAGTTAAAAATATGTCATAAATCTTATACACCCCTGTGGTTTGTAAACCCGATGAGGTTAGTTTGTTGAATTAGGTGACCCTGTTATTTAACAAAATATTCTTAATATTATTACATAATACTTACAGTACTCAACCTTAACAGCCAGAGCACAGCAAACGCTCAAACCAATCGCTAACTTCATCACTCCTTTCAAGCTCAATCCGTTCCACTCAGTTACTGGTTAGCAAGTGCACCTTTCATCCTTGCATTCGCTCCAGGAGAACAAGAATCCGTACTCCTCAAACCTGATAATCAGAATAAAAATAGTGGAGAAAAGAGCGAAAGGGCAGAGAGACAGAGGGCGCACACATCCTTCTATTTTCATGCGAGCAACTTCCCTTCAGCCTCATCTTCTAGCCTCGTCCCATTTTCTAAAACCGCTCGTCGTTCCCTTATGCGTTGCTCCTAGCGACTTGACAGTATCTCCTTTGACTTCACAATATCCGCAACCCAATTCATTCAATTAATTAGTACTTAATGGACAAGTTTTGAACTACATTCTCCATCGCCACCGTGACGCAAGCAGCGAGAAACTACAACGGATTCGGGAAACGGAAAGGCATATGAAATCTCTATGACAATCAAATTTTGTATTCGTCTTAACGAATGACATTATTCTGGGCTGCGGCTGTTGCAACACGGGGAGAAAGTAGTCTTGGCTTGGGACAGATGTTATCGTACAGAACGCGTCGAAATAACAGCACTGCCTGCAGGATTCAATGTTCCTCAAATCGAATTTCAATGTATGCACATATTACATACATATGGGCTTAGTGTCCTCAGTCTCTAATACCACAAACGAACATTAATTACCATCTACATTTCGTTCTACAAATTTTACCGGTTTAAGTGAAAAATCGCTGCAATGTAATAATGCATGATGAATGTATCAAGAAAAAGACAGATCAAGGAGAATGTGATTTTTAAACGTCACTTTTTCAAAATCTTTTATAATTCTATGCGATGAATCCGAATCTAGGAGCAAATATTGTTTGCCATGTCAGGTTTTTGAAATAAATAAATATAAGGAATTGATTTTTGCTATTTTTATTTTTACACTTATACAATATTCTGAAAATAGTAACAGACTCTTCAAAGTTTTTATCAATTTCTTTGTGTAATGCTAATGTTCCCCCGTCCAATAAAATTTGTTTAGAATCAAAAATAATTTTTTTTTACCGAGGTATACCGCTTTGAAGTTACTCGAAAAACACTGAAAATTATAGAGTGGACTACCATTTTGTCGCATAGTGTAGCTACTGCTGTGTTATTTCATGAACAATTTTGACCCCTTTCGTGTTTGAAATGGAAGTTTATGAGTAGATGCAGAGTGCAAGTGGTATTCAATTCTAGTTATCATTATTTTCGTTCTATATAGGTTTCCATCGAATAATTTCATCGCTTGTTTTGTCTGAGATGAATATTTACATGTGGATAAAGGATTGAATTAAGAATTGCTGTGCATATTGCCGCATAAGTGGTACTTAATTTTACTTCAATTTACACGTACACAGTGGTCAGAAAGAAGTGGATTTGTAATATTAAAATAAAAATATTTTCATGTAATAAAGAGATTTAGTTAATGCCTTGGAATGATATTTCTCGGTATTATTAAATGTATAAGTTGACATAGACAATAATTGAGATGTTCTTCATCGTGAAGAGGATAACATAGATTAGAATTGTATAATGTAGTATGTAGATTTGTATGAAATATTGAGGACTATGGGATTCCATTATGTAAGGATGAACGTAAAGGAGTGGTTATATTTTAAATTTCGTAGAAAAATGTATTTTTCTGTTTCTTCCATTACAACAAAATTTTGCGTTAATATTCAAATTAATTACGATGTGACAATTTGGATTTAGCCTAAATTATATACATCGGTAAAATACTACTTACAAATAGTTTTAGTGGGTGCTTTAGTATACCATAAATGTACTTCTCTTCATTCTTAATCTATTTTCTATAGTCTGTGAATATTGCAATTCTCCTTAATTCAATCGTTAATTCAGCATACTAGGTCTTGAACCTCACTTCGGAATTGATTGACTTTGCATCATAAACTACAACTATTAAATTATCAAACAAAATTTAAGGAGGAAAATTTCTTTCAATATATACAAGGGTAAAGGATAGAAACGACAGTCTTTACTGCAACGAATATCAAGAACAACCAAAAATCTGCTATAAATGATCGCTCACGATCATGTGTATCCAAATTCAGCCACGAAATCTTTGGAAATGACATAAGCTCGAGGAACAGACCTCCGACACACGAATTACGCCAGGGAATAGAATGGAAAATAATTCTGTATGAAGAAACGTTCGCGGAGCAGAAATTCATGCATTTAATTTTTGCCATAGTATTCGAGGTGGGATGCACGAAATAAAAATGGTGCACAGTGGATCGGTGTGGAGGACGAAAAGCAAAAGCTAATGAGGTATTAACGACACCCGTCACGTGTTATGGGCCCTGCTGGACCAGGGATTGCGCTTATTCCTTCGATTCCCCTGTGTATGTAAGTGTGCGTGTGATATATATCATCTTTCTGCGACACCGTCCAATTTCTTTAGTCACCCCCCTCTCCCTCTCTCTTTACAGAAGGAATCACGAGAAACGATGTGCACATGCATACTCGTGAATGGATCGAATGTTTGTTCCAAGGCCTTCTTTTGCAAGGATTTTATAATACGTAGTCGTTAATTCGAATTTGGTAACGAAGCGCGTGTGAGTGCTACTGGTAAATATGGAAATGCGAAAGATTATTTTGAGTAGCCATTTGAGTAGATATTTTGAGAACATTTTATAGGAAAGAAAATCCGATATAATACTATAATTAGTGTAGTATCAATTATTTCGATTAGATTATGCATTGTAAAAACGAAAGTTTGACTGAATTAGTATAGTGAGTTTAGCACATACGTATGAACATAAAATTCAGAATATCTTGGCGGCAGGAGGAATGAAATAAGAAATGATGTGAAAATGGTAATTTTGCTTATTATGTCTATAAAATATTTAATTACGTCACGTTAATAATATAATATTACGTATAACATTTCTTAAGATTTCTGTTATACTGGGGTAAACGCTGGATCACTGACCTCAGAAGTTAATTCACTCTAGAGGTTTAGAAATCAAATTTATTTCAAGCGATGTTGCTATAGATGAATTAATTAGCCATGGTTAGTAGTAATTAAGAATAATATCCTCTGCGATTCATACTCCTCACAGCACTAGTCAATAAACTGATACTTTGTGATGATAACACTAGCGACTACTTCCAAAAGTAGATAGTTGTTTTTCGTAGGAAGGTGGGAAACTTATTCTATGTTACAAATTAAAACTCACTTCAAATAAAATAAATTATATACGTCGAAAATAAAATTTTTAGTCACTTTAATACCGTTATGTGTGATTAAACATCTCTTAACAATATTCCAATTATTCTGACTTCTAGTCGCATAGGAACAAAGAGTTAAGCTTCGAAATAATGAATTACTCTGCGTAAAAGTGAAATTAAATTGAATCTAAAATTGATTCAGCGAAACTTTGTTAGTTCCCGTGAACTGAAAATTCACTCTATAATTAAATACAAGCAGATTTTCCTACAAATATAGGGCAATCGTGTACATTACCATACCCAATAAATGCAGCTCGCTTTTTCTTCGCAGATAGCAATACGATTCTCGGGTAAGTGCAGATTGCGTGTAAAACTTTCAATCGAGTATTACAACGAATGAATAACGTATTCGATATACAATTCTTTCCAGAATTCGTTTAGAACGTGTAATCAAGCACGCACAAATATACTCAAAGAAACGAATTCAAGGTATCGTAAAATTAATTGCCCTATACGCAACTTTTCTAATAGAAATAATAGCTTTGAAGCTTAAAAAGTGCAATAGATAGCGAAATAGATATATTTCTTACAATAATCATTACATCAGTGAATATCAATGTTTCTCTAAAGAACTAAAGCATAATTTTGAACCAACATCCACCAAAAATTTCCAATAAATTGACAAAAACATACGTCATAATTCAAAACAATCTCCTGCCAGAAATTACCAATAAATTCTTCGCCAAATTCGACGAAGCAATATTACAATTCGACATTATTACAAGCAATCCTTTATCAGAAATCTCCACTAAAGTCACCAAAGGTCTCGTCAAAATTGTAGTCATTCGAGAGAAAATAGGTACCGGGAGAAAATTCTCCGAGACTCAGAGATCCAGCAAATTCTCTCTGGACACTGTCTAATGATAATTACTCTCGTCGATGGTACACACGGCGGGCGTTTTTAGAGGTAGTTCGGACCGGAAGCACGTCGATCATGCGACCTCTGACACGTCCGGCTACGTCAATTTGGCGTGGAAGAATAGCACGGAGCAGAAAAGGGAAAAAGGAAGAGAGGAAGAGAAGCCAGCGATTGGTGGCTGCGCGGAGGAAGTAAAAGCTTTATTTATACCCGCGACAGTCTGTTCTGGCTGACACCGTGTTTCTCGTAAGTAACAACAACTTCGGTCGCTTGTTACGCATCATCCACGTTCCATCCATTTCCAGAATCGTTCCGAGCCGTTACGTCATATGTCGGTGTATTCTAACCTAGATAGGTTCGGATTTTTGATCGATTTGGCATGGCGGACGTTGTCACGAACCTAAATACCGCCGCGGGAATGTCGAGAGAGTGGAAAGGTGAAATCTTGGAAGAAAAGCTGGAAGATGGAGCGGTGATCCCTTTGGTCTACGAGGAATTTAGAGAGAGCCATGAAATTGCAGCACTGTGGACGTTGAGAACTGTATCAATCTTGATAAGGTATTTGGAGTGGTCAGGAATATATCAGATAGGTAATCCTGAGTCACTATAGCAAGCAAATGATGGACGTACTTCAGTCAAACTATTTTAGAATGCATGTTCGCTGAAGATGAGGAGTGTTGATTTTGTAACCAGGGATCTTGGTCATCTCTTGCTTACCAAACTTATTTTCGCCTTTGTTCCACATTCAAGGTAGGGTATATGTTCCCAGCCCCTCTGTCTTCTCACCTTCTCTCTGCTGTGCTCCAAGTTTCACTTCTATTGGTTCGTTTATCTTCGAACTGCCAACAAAGAATGTTGTATGTTTTCCAATAGTTTGTCTTCAAACTGACGAAAATTAGAGAGTAAGTTACGTTTCAGCACATATCCGGAGGATAATTTGGCTGAGAATATGAGAAAGGTATCTGTGAGTGATATAGAAAGCATGAAGGATGACAAGGATATAGAATTTATACGTTTGCTTAAGAATTTGAAATTGTTAACTGATTAAGATACATTGTTAACATTAGAACCATCAACCTGTAATGAGTACCTGAATATCATATACATTATTGATGACAATTAACCATTTGCACTCTACGATTTTTTGGTCAAAGAAGGATAGGAGTTCAAAGATTTTCCGTTACAACTCTGAGGATATTTTTCTAAGCAGGAATAAGAAATCGCATGATAATTAATACGTAGAGTTATTTGATTTCAATACATCGAACACCGTTCCAATATTTGGAATTTGAAATATTTATGAATATCGAGCTTCGAAATTTTATCAAATGGCAACTAAAGTGCGCCTCTTAAGCGCAAAGTGTTAAATCGGTATAATGAAATTAAAAGAGCATACATAATTATGATCGCGATCGAATGAAAATCGATATTAATACAGAGATTGGACAGTGGTAATATATATTGGCAACAGCAATATATGTATGTGAGAATGGCAATAAAGTTACGAATTATTTCTCGGCTTACTGCAACGCTCAACACAGTATTGCAATATTACAACCTTGTTCGCCTTCGACTTTTAACTTTATAACTCGATTAAACGCCAATTACCTTCGACTTCAACTGAAGATTAATATGACCATATATGATGATACTAAGGGTAGGACGGGTTACCCACGTATTCCCCGATTGACCTGGGCATTGTATATTCGACCCTTGTTCTCCCGGTACCCTCCGAAAAGCTATGTATATATGATGGAAAATGTGCGATACTACGTTAATTTTGCCATAAGTAACAGCATACACTCGGCAATTGCGAAGATAGTATATCTAAAGCAAGTCATTTTGTCCCCTTTGGTAGTTCTATTGTTAATATGTGTTTTACTGTTCTAATCATTGGTGAATTATTTATGAAGTCTGTAGAGAATTTGAGCGAGCGTTTTTGATGAAACATATCAGGTAATTAATTTATAAATATAAATTCACAGAAAAGATTTATTTTATCAGATTCAGCGAAGAATTAGGTAAAGTTTCATGAGGTATATTGGGTAATTAGTTTAAGAACATGCATTGAAAGCAGAGATTTCTTTGCCGCGATATACAGAGTTCGACAAGAATTGAGAATTATGTAAAATTTGGTATTAGCCGATTAATTCGAAGAAATGCGTCGAAAATATTAAGAGGATTGTTAAAATCCGTTTAACACGTTCACTGTATAAGCTTCTAATTCGGACAGCTCTACGAAGCACGTAGTTTAGCCACACGTGTGTGGCAGTAACTATGATGTATAATGCAGGTTCGCGTAAAGGTATGATGAATATCTGTGCTATTGAAAATCTACGCTGGTCAACATTCATAGGTTAGAGAGTGAAGGAGAGTAACGTTGTCATAGATAACATTATCTAAAATATATACTGGATTATTAATAAAGGAATGCTGTAACTAAATTCGGCAAAAGTTAAAACCGAATACAAAGGTCTATATCTAGATACACGAAATGGAATTAAAATTCGTAGATCGTGGATCCCAATTTTAACAAAGGGTTTGATACGCGAACTCTAACCTTTCCAAGAATTGGCAATTCGAGTGATTATTGTTTAATCCGGCCTACCGCAATTGTCCTAAACGGAGTGAAATGGTCTCGAAAAGCGTTCACGTCTGTTGAAACATTGGAGAGGAATACTGACATAAATTGTAGTCTGACTGGTCCCATACTCACAACTCACGAGGATTAAGTATTATGGAAATATGCCAAATGTAACGTATGTTACCAGATGTCGCCGAAAACCGGCTTTAACTTGTTCGTGCCAACCCTTTCATTGCTGCCAGTACGGTATCGCGTAGACTATAAGTTCTAAAGGTAAGAAAATATTAGGTCTGCAATCAATATATGCAGCTGAAAATTCAATACTGTATATAATTAATCGAGAAATATGTACGAATATTGTAATTAATAATATTAAACTAATAATACTATTATTAATTTAAGACCTTGTTACCCTGTTGCATAATAAGTTAAACAAGTATTATGGAACATAAATTTTCATTTCATTAACTATAAGTTCCTTTTAAAATTCAAGTTAATATGTATCTTCGCAGTTTACTGGTAATATACGATCAAATGCATACTATAACAACCTCCGAATCCTGGTTACAGAAATATCTTGTAGTGTTGATGTCCTGCAGATAAAAAGATAGGTATGAAACATATACCAAATTTAATCTCTTAAGTTACATTCCATTAGAATAGTTTCTGATCGCTTTATATTTTCAAAGCTCAAAAAGAACAATGAAAATTTCCAAAAGGTAGCAAATGTCGTAAATTTTGAACGTAGCTCTTAGCTCGGCATCGTTTTTCTAAAATTGCCCTTTGGAAAACGATGAAAGTTACCAGGAATCACAACGTGAAGGTAGCTACGTATCGAGGCCCGACATGCGCCCTAGTGGCGCAGGCTGCTGGCCATATCTGTATCAAAGGTATCTAATCTAACTTGGAGCGAAAGAAGTTAAAGTGAAGCTACTGACACTTTATTATATTTCACCCTTTTATTATATTTTCACCCCATATAAGGGTGCTGCGAGGCCTTGCAGCCAGGAAGACATTACGTGCCCCTACACCAAGGGGAAGAACTTAACCATCCCCAGTGGTCTGACCGTAGACACATGCCGGACCAACTGCAGGCCTATACTCTAGCCGCGTACGACCAGTGCTGCTGGAACCACGCATTGACACCAGAAGAAACACTGACCCGAGGGCTATCCTGGAACCTGATGCATGACGAGATTGACAGTGGCTTGAATGAGTGTCGGAGACTAGGTGTGACGATGACTTACGAAGCATGGAATTGTCGAGTACACGGTAGTACGTCGCATAGGCTACTCAGTACGTAAGAACGATCGCGAATACCGCGAGAACAATTATGTTCTATTTGGTAAACGAAAGGGATAAGAGAGAAAGTATATGGGATTGATGTATTGGCTCCAAGATAGGTAGCGTACCTTTGTACAGATAACGCGTACATGAGTCTTAGCCTAGGAATCTATCTTGAAACTATTTATAACTATTTAGAACTAAACGCACGCATCCCTCGTCGCCCAACGATGTCTTCTACCTCGTAACTAGTGTTGTCTAAACGCTCGCATCCCTCGTCGTCTAACGATGTGTTCCAGATTAAATCTTGGGAAACCTGAAAGCTGAAAGGAGAATATATTAATTTAAATATAAACCCAAAAGAAAACGGATTAGTTAGAGGAAAGAAAATAGAAGCGAGACGAAGAGAAAACGTAAAGGTTAAAAAAATGGAAGGAACAATCCATCGATGAGAAAAGAACAGCCCATCGATGAAATAAAGCCGAATTCGAGATAACAAACCAACAATGAAAGAATTCGGAAATAAAAATAAGTAGATTTTGAAAGAAAACAGGGATGGGTGGTGATGTATATGTGGAGTAGACAATGGCTGTCGACTAGCCCGAATATCTAGACAATGACCACCATCCATTTCCACCTCACAATCACCCGACCCTAATGCCACCCCCAAGCACTCCTCCGACCCCCTCTTCGAAATCTTAGAAGTTATTATCAAAAAGTCAAAACGACAAATGAACTCGAAATCAAACCAGCGAAATCAGATAGTAAACCTATAAAGGAAACATGTAGATTAGTCCTGGAAAAGATCAGATAAGAAAGAGGGACAATGAGACATATTAAAGACAACAACGAAATGTTTGAATCTAAACGAGAAAATAAAACCGAAGAAAAGGGTGTACTAAAATTTATTTACCAAAGCCAGCTTGCCCTCTGACCCTTGGGAAGGTCGCCAAGATCGCACTGGTGAAGTTCTGGAAGTGCCTGTTGCAGACCCCGAAGTGTCCCATCCGAGCTCCGCCTGGCATAGGCCTGAGCAGTTGCACGGTGCCCCTTTTATATGACCCCCAATCGGTTTCAGAAATCGGCCGAGGATTTTCGAATTATGTCGATTTCGTTAATAATTACCTTTCCTCTATAATAGTCGATATTTTCTTACCCTTTTCTATTTCTATTGTAAATGTATGATTCGGGTAATTTGTTACTAACAATATCAATTAGATGTTATCAATAAATTCAATAATTTACGCATAATTAATAATACCGTTTACAGGATATCTAAATTAAGGAATTCTCTTGTACACACCGTTACGTTAAGTTAACCGTATTACTTATATGTTTGTTCTTCGGTTTGGAGGTATATATTTTACCGTTCTATCATTACTGATCATCATCTTAATATTGCTCCTGGGTGGTTTCTTCATCAGATGAATGTACACAATACTCTATTATGAAGCAAATTCGTATCATATAATAAACTTTTTGTAAAAATCCAAGAATATTCGTATGAAGTAAGCTCGGTGTGTTATCTCCAAACTCTGATAACTAGTTATAATTATTCAGAAGCAAAAATAATTTTAATTAGAGACATTGATTAACTCGGGATACTCTCAACTCTCTAACTTGTAAGACAAGAACGAACCTCCTAACGTCCTTACCGTTTATTCTTGGATAAACGCACATTTCTTTTTAAATCCGAGGATGCTAAAACAACTTAGATTACGCATACGTATATGATAAAGTAAACTCTAAAAGAATTACCAAAAGGTTATTGCAGATTTAACTAGAAGTTAGAATTTATTGAGCAGTTCTACCTAAAGCTATCTATTCCCTCATAAAATTCATTTAATCAGTGATACGAGAAATTTACAATCAAATCTTGGAAGCTATCTTCGTGCTTTTCATTTTTATCACAAATTCATGTCTTTGAGCAATTTGTTATTAACAGTAAACTTAATAATTCATATATTCTTTGACTGCAAACTTAATTGGCTGTTTAAGAATTAAGTAGCAAATACTATTTTCCTATAGTTAGTATATAATATTGGTAGTTCAGTACCCATATTATCATTTTAAAGTTGTCATAGTCAGTCTTTTTTGGAAGTAATGAAATATTCAAAGGCAAGAAATTTCGGTCACGATACCACGTTTACCTTCTTTATCTACAAAATGTATGTACAACCACCCATCAAGGTTTCGTATCAATTATCCATTATGTTCATAGTCCATTCCCTATCTCAATCGATTAATATTAATTATCATATTTACAGAGTCAATATATATTTAAATATACGTTTGCATATACTTGAACATAGTTAAACGTCCAACTATCACCTTCCTGTTTCGCTTCAACCTTACTCCACGAAGACTTCCAATTTAACAAAGAATCTCATCGTTGACACCACTCATACCACGCAATACACGTCCCTCGGTGTTCTTCTTTAAAAAATTTCATCTCACCCCATTTTCCCAAAAATTTTGCCAAAAAATTTCTTATCTACTTCTCTCAGAGATGCTCTTCCACTATACATTGTTATATTCATACTCAGATGTTGCTCTATCGTTTATCCAGTTCTTATTTACAAATGTATCCTCGTAAGTTAACCCGTCTACAATCTACTCAGCCAATCACATCAAAATAATTACTAGAAAGAGGATCGATTCTTCTTGCACAGACATAATCGGGACAGTGTATCGCGGTACGTCCTAGACGCAACGAGATCGGGAATAGCGAACGGAGAAACGTGCCGATGGTTGTCATGCGTGCGAGTCTGATAAGCCTTATATTATCTCAGATGGAGCAGAATGATTTCGAACCAAGTTGCATGTTGGAATCCTGGCCTTAAGCCAAAATTCTAACCTGTACGTCGAGCCTCGTACGACGAACATGTCTTCTACTCTGATAAATACAATACGAGTTAAGTGGGACCCTGAATATCTGCACTCTACTGGCGTCGCTATAAAGAGATTAATAATCTGCAGTTCATTACTTGGTTTTCTTCATTTCGAAGGTATAAGACAGAGCGAGCGTCTATTTATAATTTCCTTTCCTTCCTCAAACAAAATTTTCAGCCTTGTATAGCGCTTCACTATGATATAAGCACATAATATTGAATCATAGAATAATTTTCATTGTGCAATGGATTAATAAAGTTGGAGTTGACTATGATATTAATGAACAAGGTGGCACAATTTTAGAAAATGCGTGAATAAGAAGTCATAGATTCTACGAAACGCAAATTATTGTAAAAATTCACGTGAAATTAGGGTAAGAAGGTACTATGGGATGAAGAGTCATGCGAAGCGGAGTGAAGTGATTTCCTTAATTAAAAAGCTTGTATATAGAAGAATCTAATGAAACGAATCTTATAATGTGTAAAATTCTAATTGGATAAATGCAGGTACAATTAGGGTAAATATGCAGTATAATATTAATGTAAGTTACAGAAACAGTGCAACATTATAAAGATTCAAAAGTCGGAAACATCTCGTTTCAAAAATATGGGTGAAAATGGGATACAATTAATATATATATTTTACATTTGTTTACATAGATCCTATTATCTCATCACTCACACAAAATATTACCTATATCTTTAAAATGAGATAGTTACTCGCTTTCTAGTATTTTCCTATTATATTCCCACCCTTACATAATATTTACATAATACTATAGGCATTTTTAATGCTACAGTATTACTTGAAGTTATTCTACACAACTTGCTCTCATGAAAAATTTGACTACCATTTGCACACCCCTTGTAGCTCTAGATCAACGTCGTTGACCTGCAATTTATTATTTGTTTTTATCTTCAGTAACCAGTTAAAATGAAAGTACTGAATAAGTCAGCACTCCAAGGAAACTCGCAAATATCTTTAATTTTTTTTTCCGAAACAAAATTTTTGTTTCAAAAATATCTTCCAGTGCAGACATCTGATTTGATTCGCTATAGATCGAAGAAATGATAATGTTTCCAAAATACATAAGGTTAATTGCTATTGCGATTATTGTAACTGACAAGATTCACCTCTGTCTTATTACCGGCTTTGCAAAAATTTTTTCGCATTATCTTCCTGAGACTAATTCTGCAGTCACTACGTATCTGTCCAAGTATTGTCACACAGTAAATTGGATTTAATGGATTCTCCGCCAGGGTCCCCTACGGAGATTTATGATTCGGCTACAGTAAATGCAAGGCAATAAGGCATGTCGAGATTTCGATCTTCCAGCGACACACTGTTCCGCGGAAACGATACAATCCTAACTTGATCACAGTTGACCGAAGGATGGTAATCGAATGTGCATAGATTGGTATCATCGAGGTGATATCTAATCGCAGTGGTCGATTCCATGTAGACAGATAAAACGAGAATGTAGAATAAAATGTAGAATAAAATGTGCTTTTTATCCCCTTTGTCGTGGATTCGAAGACAAGTGCTTATACCCGCTGTGATATTTCGATTGCGTTTCGGTTTTACAGTTATTATGTAGTTATCCATTGAGTATGAGTGCTTCGTATTTAGAAATTGTTTACCTTACTAATAAATTGGTGGAAATGGTTGGAACTTTTCTATCGACGTAACTGTGGTTCGCGATTTTCATTTTTGTTAGACTTTCTCGGTTAAGTGTGCTTCAGCAGTGGATTCGAGACGTAAAATTGATATGCAGAAATTTGTGCGAGTTTCTGTTCTTTAATATTGGTGGTTCCAAGCTACAGCGTACACCAAAATAAAGTACACATATTATATGAAGTAATTCAATGAAAATAAGTAAGTTCAGTTAGTCCATCTCTTACCATAGTGATAAATATCAAGAATAATTTTGTTGTAAAAAGAGTATTTTTTAAATAATTATGAAAACAAGAAATCAGGAATTCGTAATTTTAACGGGTCATGTAATTCTGACGTTAAGTTTTATTTTGCATGGTACGAGTTGAGGCTATAAGATTGATATATAGAAAATTATATAAATGTATGATAAGCCTTGTGTTGAGGTATAGGTGATTTCGTTTTTCGACAATTATTTATTTTATCATTATTTAGTAATGTGAATCTTGCTTAGGGAGCTGTTAGGTTCAAAAATACCTGGATTTGAAGGGCAGCTAGCATACCCGTGATGTCATTATAGAAATCATTCATGTTGCAATTTCAATGTAAATATCCACCATTTGATTTTTCTGTTTCGTATTTTTAGTACTTTCTGCCAGGAGCATCTTCTTAGACTATACGCTTTCTGTGATACAACAGATATGAAGATATCACGAGAAAGGAAATGTCCAGAAATATCCACTTCCCTTGATTTACTGAATTTGATAACTCTTACTGGGTAAAAGAAAATATTCTATTACCTTGATCTGATTGAATTAGTATTTTAATATTCTAATACCTCATTATAGTCTTATACTGCACGAGTTAATAATAAAAATAAATAAAAATAAAATCAACTTATTATGTCCGATGATGTAAGTTTGTTGAAAGATAGAATTGTAAACTCGTTAAATTTTATGAAATTGATTTTAATTTATAATATCCTACGCATTTAGTAATGCAAAAGCACATACTGAATTTCTAATTTAAATGTCAAGACGTAAAATTAATATGCGATATGTTAAATTTAAAATTTGCCTTCCTGCGGAAGATGGCTTATAATATTTTCCTCCTCTATTTAGTTATAATGAAAATAACATCTTCTTATCGTGAATACTTTCCAGTATGAAATGCTTTCATCAGATTAAAAATCTAACTCTTTCGCATCGCGTGATATTTGATAGAAATGCAACAGTGGAATTATACCAAGCTTATCTGCAATATGTTAATTCCCTGATTATTTTAGTTCATTATAGTCAATTTCCGTTCTTGAATACTTAATGGATAAATCGGTACATTGGTACATTATTGGCAGTCGATTAAATGTCATTCTTGGAGTTATTGATTAATATTAGTAAAGGTGTGAAGCAGAGACTGCAGTTATAGTAATGGCAAAATTAACCTACGTTGAAGGTAATAAAAATATTGAAGAAAATAAGTATCTGAATCTTTGTTCCTCTGGTATTGATAGTAAGGAACGAGATTTTCCAAATGGAATGCGTTTTCAAAGAATTAATTAATAATACATTTAATAACAACAGATGATAATAATAAAATTTCTCTGGAAAGGATGTGAATTTTTAAATTTTAATTAGCAAACAATTTCATTAAAATCTCTGAAGGAACTGGAGAAATAGAAATAATAAGGAACAGAATAAAATATTAATTTCCAAAGTGAAATTCTGATATATTCTCTGCAGTAGCAATTATGTATTAGCGTAATATTAGTTGAGATAATTAATTGTGATTCTGTTGGAGGGATTCTGAAGTTAGTGAAAAGTGAAGCCTGCCCAAAAATGAACAGGCGAAGTTTTAATTCCCAAACAATCGGCTAATAATGTTTTGTTTCGAATCTTTTGCTTTAATATAATCCAATTTTATACTCTGGTAATTAATCTTGGCTCTGGTACTTACTGGCGTGGTTAATTAAAAGCCTTTAGATTAAATCCATATTTTCACTGAAACGATTACACCGTTTCTAATTTTCAGATATAAACTTCAAACCTGCGTTCTATATGATATTAATTTAACTATTTTTCACCAAATCTTTTTATTAATTCTATGCATCATGTGTCCGAATAATATTAATTAGAAGAATAAATAATTAAATATTCGGTGGTATAATTAATTTGGAGCATACACATACACCATTTCTTTAAATAATTTAATTTCCCTTTCAACTTTCTTCTTAAATTTCATCGTTACATATATAAAATTGAAATATGAATTAAAATATACAATGACTTTAAAATAACATGCGCATTAATATTACTCATAACATAAGCAATAATTTAGGAGTACTCGTTAATACCCATTTACTTTAATTGTACATATTTCTTATCTTTTCTATTTATCAGGTACTCATTGTAATTTCTTATTACAAGATCTCCAAATGACCAGATTTTCAATTTCAACTTCGCAAATAACTACCTCAATATCATATTTCTCAAAGATAAATTATCCCCTGTATGTTAATGAATATCTACTATAAACAGTTTAGTTTTTCTTGAACAGATAACAGTGTCTTAAATGCTAAATAAGGTAAGAAAACGAATTGTAATAAAATATAAATAATTAAGTTAAACTTAAATGAATAAATTATTTAAGGGAATAAATCGTAAATCGAGTAAGGGAAGTGTACGACATAAATGAAGGGAAATAGGTCGATAGGATAATAGCTGTTGTTAGTGTATTTTATTTGTCAAGCATAGGGAATCCGATGAATAATAAACGATACGCAGGCGTACCTTCAGCGTGGAGTTAATAATGCAAAACACGCGCTGATTTTTCGCGTCAGCTTCTTTGCCGTGAATTGTCCTCCAAGGACCTCCGATCCCCATGACTGAGACATGACTTGGCAAACACTTCGCTTAATGTGAACATCCATTGACTTCCTGCAATTCCCCAACTCCACCTATTCGCGCTATTCCACTTGCATTTCACCAACTCCTTGTGCAATGTCAAGGCGAAAAATCCTTGCGAATGGACCGATAAATATTTCTTAATATAAATAGAAGTCATTATATTCTTATTTGAGAAATTTGTTCTTAAAAGGTATATCGGTTGAGGAATAGTATCTTGTGTTGATACATCGTTACAGGAATTGCTGTTTCTTTTGTGATGTATAGAAATTCCAACTTCAATCTAGAAATAATTGGATTCCCTCTTCACAAAGGAAAAATAGAATTTTCTGAATTTTTCAAAATTAATTTTTAGGAAAAGGTGGGAAGGTAAGAATAGTATATTATTGTGTAGAAAAGAAGTAGTTATTTTGAGAAATTTGTAATAGAATGCACACGATACACGCAAAATTTGTTAAGCAAGAAATAGCCAATTATTGTGCAGTTATATACAATAGTCTTTATCCGTTAAGGAGCTGAATTATGAATTAGAAAAGTATCTACAAAGTAAAAGTTAGAAATATCCATGAATATTAATTTACGGCGAAATTGCTTAAAAATTGTGAGACAAATGAATTAGTATTTTCAATCTCTTCCCACAAAGAAATTAACTTTGTTAGGCGTCGCTCGATATTATTCATAGCAACATCCTTTATACTTAATGATGAATAATGACGAATTTTAAATCAGGCCTTTATAACAGTAATTTCGATATTATGAAGTTTAATTCAAAATTTCTTCCCCTCCACCCAGAATTACACTTCTTAGGCTCAGTTCTAGATTCGTCGACTATCCTCGATTCTCAATTTTTCTCATAAAAGATCGATCCTTTTTCCGATTCGTCACAATATTGCTCATCATAAATGTTGAATAATAACGAATTTTAAATTAATTGCCTACAACATGGTAATTTCAATATTATAAAGACTAATTCAGTATTTCTCCTAGAGGAAATGAATTTCTTTTCTGCACCAGGCATTCTATTTCAGCTTTTCAATTATAAACTACGATTGTCCTCGTTTCTCGATTTTTTCCCATAAAAGGACAATATTCCTTATCCTTAATGTCGAATAATGACGAATTATGAGTCTGTAATATGTAGGATCGTGTGGGATACCATTTCAGAAAGGAATGACGAATCGGCGATTGCCAACAGAAGCAACTTATAAACCGATCAAGATTTTCTAGAAGCAAATGGAGAAGTTATTTTGGGTAATAAAGTTAAGTTGCGTGCACCCTACAGGGAGGATTAGGAGAAGCATAGAAGCATGGTCCTTGGAGACCAAAACAGAGTCCTTAGAAATCAATTGTAACCTTCACAATCGTAAGTCGCTTGGTGTTCAAAAGAGAGTTAAATTAGAGTGGGAAAATGAACTGAACCTAGCTTGGATATAAACGACGAGTGTGCAGGTTCTCCGAATTGAATGAAACTGCGTGCATTATCTACTTAAGAATAGTGGGGCATTTCCCAGCCGATATTCGAATTAAACTATTTGTAACTGAAACTTTAACTGGAATGCTTGGTAATAAAGTATGTATGGCCCAAGACGCGTATTGTATCATTGCACGGAATTGAAGCGAAATTTAATTAGTTTATTTAAAAAACAATTCTTGTCAGATAATAATATTTATAGTTAAAACTTTTAAATGTAATAATTAAAATAATAAATGCAGGAGAAATATGTTCCTTCCGGTGCTGATATAAACACTTCAAAAATGAAATGGATTAGATTTCAGGAAGAAAATATATGGTTTTGTTTTTACGTGTGCAAACTTGGATTAAATTAGAATTATTACTAAAAATTAGTCGTAATATGAGGAATAACGTGAAGTAACGTGAAGTTAATTGAGAGATGATTTAAACGGCGAGGACTATGATAAAACAAATGAAGCTGAGTTTATAATGTGTATTCACAAACGAAACAACATAGAAACTTTAGCAGTGGTAAAGAACATTCGCATACAGGGAGAACCAACCGAAAAATTGCTGGCACAAACGAAACACTTAGAGTGAGGGAAAATTAGCGAATAATTTATTATGAAGTATCAGGATAATAATATAAAAACAATGTCAATCATGAGAGCAAAGTTCACAAATTAAAACCCAAGAAGAGTCCATACTCAAATCGAGAAAAGTGATCTCACATTAATTGCAATGTTACCATGTTTGTTTAGTTTAAGTGACGACTATGTGATAACTGAAATAGAAGTAACTTCACGTGAAATATGGAAGTGAAATGCTCGTAATTTTCTATTATTGTTCCACCATAAATGGCACCAACGGAGTCCATAAGTACATACATGAAAAGATTCGAATTGGTTAATGGAACGTGATTATCATACGGTTAATACTCATAAACGTGAAACTCAAGGCAACAGCGTGCCTAAAGAACCATCATTGGAGAGCGAAGGGCGAGAATCGTGAAACAAAAAAAGCGTGATCGACGCGTGAGCGGGACCTAGCTTCTCCCCTCGCCACTATGGCTCCATCATACGTTTTGGTCCGGCCGGAAGCTGCGCATTCTGAAACTGGCGACGTCATCGCGGTCGTTACAATTCGCTTTGTCGTTGGAAAAGCAGATACACGGGTGTCACGACCAGCGGCAGGATGGTGCAGCGTATTGGAAGCTGGCCAAATATATATACACAACGCGCTCGTCTACGCGTAAATTGTTGCTTCGCCGCACACCCGTATTATATTACAGCCGGTGTTTAAAAGTGCCGCATAATAAAATAACCGC
>NW_016909960.1:381619-392291 GCF_001483705.2 Eufriesea mexicana
TCTTCGAACCACTAAATATTTCGCGCATTCGCGTATCTCCTGCGGAAGGAGGCGGCGGGTGAAACGCATCGCAACGGGAACCGACCACTGCTGAATCCTGTTATACACCGTAGGGTATTCGGGATTGGTTCATTTGCTTGTCCTAAATCCCTGATTCGCCGAGCACGCATTTTTCTCGTGCGACTGCAGAGTGGATTTTTCGTTATTTCCATGGAATCCTGACGACTTCAGGGAATGTCTGATGTGGGAGCGTGGAGTTCGTTCAGGTTGTTACATGCGCTTGCCGAATGTTATTATATGGTTAGGGAATGTAATCGGTTTTAATCGAATAATTATTTATAAGTGCCTACCAATGGGAAATACTGTACCTTCTTGGAAGTCGAAAGGAAAGAAGCTTGCTGATTCTTTGGTATTTGGATACGATTGATTGCATGTTTGGGTGAAGTTTATTGAGATGATGAATGAATGGTATAAGTGAAAATAGTAGTTGGAGTATGGAAAATATCTAATTTTCAAGCGATTGTTCCGAACATATTTTTAAATGGAGTATTTTCAACTTGAAGCATCTTCTATTGAGAAATTTGTTAAAATTGCTCGGCGGTAGAAGGCGATACATTTACTGAATTTCATGGATGTTGATGGAATTGGTTAATGGATTGCTGGTTATGGATGGCAAAAGTAGCAGAGAAAGATATTTCAATTTGGAGTAATTATTCTGTGATCATTTCAAATCGCGTACCTATGATTCCAATAGGTTAATCTTACTATCTTGTAGATAATTTGATGTTAGGTGAAAATGTAACAATTTTGAAGATTTTTTGAAAAGTAGATGAGGTCGAGGAATAGAGAAAGATACATAAGATGGACGGGAAATATCCGTACATTTCTAAAAATTTGGGTGTGATTATGTGATTGGCAATTGAGACAATTTGGTATCATAATATTAATAGTACAATAAGTAATAATTAAAATTGAAGACAGAAAAATTTCATATTACTTTAGAAACACGATTAACAATAAACGTTCACGATAAACGACATTCATCGACACAGAAACTAAAAATATTCCTAACAATGCTAGTACCACATAATGTAAAACAATTTCCCTTCCAACGAGTCATCCATATTTCTTCAAAAAATTTTATGAATTTTGCAGAAATGCATACAAATTTCAGTACACGATAACAAATGCGACGTTGTATTTAGAATCCAAAGCAATTTAACAATTTTTCGTTATATTCTCCCAATCAGTCCATAGAACTATATCCAAAATGAAATAAAAAGTGGGAAAGGAATATTCATCACGCGCACAGTAATACTGAAAGATCAGCGTATGTTTCCTTGAAATATTGATGCCAGAGTAGCGCTTTCGGTCACAAGGAAAGCCTGTCAAGCGTCATCAAATATTTCATACTACGAAAATCCTTTTCGCGTAACGTAGCTGGAAGTTCGGCTAATCACGAATGCATACGACTCCATCAGCCTTATTCATAGTCATCCAACTCTATTTTATTCACGACAATGTGTCCATGATTTCGATTAGTTTATTTTCCACGGTTGTCTGATAATTTGGAAACGCCATTCATCAAAATGTTCCCCGAAATGAATTACATTTCACGCTGCAGTTCAAACGCATTACGGTAATTCCCGGATGATCATTCAATTCACGCCGGCTATGATTCCGCGATGTCTCCATTAACAAATCGATTCTGTGTGAGATTAGACAAACAAGGGACAATTTTAAACATTACATAGGCCAAAAGACATAAACCGCTAATCGCTATTATTTATAAAAGAAAATTTGTTTTCATGTGGAAATGACCGATATTAATATTATTTATTATTAATTACTACATTGTTTCTTTCGGAAGCTTCTTTCGCAGCAAAATGTTTACAATATATTCCCTTCAACTAGATAATATTAGGTGAAATTAAGAAATTTGGCATATAAATTTGAATTTCCACGTTTTCTACCAGACCGCCGTGAAACTATTATTATTTTTATAACAAAGATGTACAAATATTAAGATTGTCTCGAATATTATCATATGCTGTTTCATTTGTACCTACTTTGAAGTACTTTCTTTGTAATTAAAAGAATTTTACTGTCTTAGAACTGTTTTTCTCAAAGAATAGAATTTAATTACAAAACCAAACAATTTAACATATGATATTTAAAATTTTTAAATTTTTCATGAGTATGCAGTTTCCGCCTTGCCAAAGGTAGAATTTTTTAGGCTGAACGTAAATATCAAGGTATGTATGATAGCGGAATTTCTAGTATCCGCGCAAAATAATGTTTAAATGTGCAATACAGAACAAGTTGAAAAATTAGATAACTATGTTATCTAATCTTCTAACCTTTCTAATTATCTAATCTGTCTTATCTACCTGCCTAGAGTGAGGCAGTCGTTGACTGTCATTACGACTGTTTCTCTGATTTATTAATGTAATTTCACATTGCCATTGAATATTCGCGATGTCGTATAGGACATAATGGCATTTGGGTTATTTCATCGTCTGATATTGTATTTTATTGCGTGCATAAATATTTTATATTATCAAATTCATCCTAAATTGCTTACACGTGTGCTACTATAGCGTCACAGTATACAATACCCAATCATAGTATGTATATATTTTGTGTAACATTAATTCCCTTTAAAAACGGGCATGTAATACAATGAAATGGAAGTTGTTAAGTAAACGTAATTATTCAATGCAATTGTATTGAATTATATTTTATTAAATTCAATTAACTCTCAAGGTCATGAATATTACCCCAAGTAAATATCTGTTATATTTACAATAAAGATCGTTGGGAAATTGATTTGATCATAATCTGAGTTACTATTGTTAGTTGTTAGCTTTTTTTAATGAAATGAGGTAAGAATTGCAATGGGGTAAAGTTTCATTTATGATAACTTTTAAGTATTAATCAAATATTTAATTAATGTATATTCAACTAATTAATATTTCATACTACTAAATATTTACTTGTAATGATTATTATGAACACTATTGTACTACTTTCTACGAAAGACAATTATTTTCACGTAAGTAATCCGAAATCGCACATGAAATTAAGAATGATGAATACCTTGGGCGAATTAGAGTGGTGAGTCCAAAAAATATATATATGTAGTAAAATAATATATTTAAATAGTAGTAATTAGAGTAATACTTATGATTTCAAAATTATAAGGAATAGTTATGACATATGTCAGACAAAAGTATATGCTTTAAAGACTAATGTAATATGAAATAATTGTGGTAAATGAAATTTATTTTATCTTCGAAGTAATGCTAAATAATGTAATCTAATTTCATTCAAATGCAGTGTTAAATTAGACAGCAATTTGTAAACGTGAATAAATAGATATTACTCTAGTAAAATTTAGCTTCACATAATTGTAAATTCCCGAAAAGGTTTAATTTCAGTAAATGAACTTTAATGAGCTACACATTATAGTAAACTTCGATATTACTGTTAAGTAAACAGTGGAAGAATCGCGTGTATTGCAATTAGTCTTGCCAATAATGTTATAGATATCATGACATCCGTGATACCAAAATTAATTGGAACAGTTTAATCGAGTAAACAGTGATGTTTGTAAAATTTCCAAATAATATATGCAATAAATTTGAGTAGCTTATCATTAATATTCAATTCCAGATAAACAACAGCTATACATAAACTAATTATAATAACACGTTCTTAAATAATTATATACACAATAAAATTTTATATTTGTTAATATGGCAACAAACCTAATCCACAAATGTTACATCCGTAGCAATCTACAAACCCCGATACAATCGAGAATATCTTTACCTATTCACTGTATCAATCTACAAAGTTTCTGTGAGTGACATTCATCTTTTGTTCGGCTAGGGCAGAGTCAGGAAAGAATATATCGAATGATCTCGTTATATGGTTAACGTGTTCCGATCCTGACATATTTTTCTGAGAAACTTATTTAGAAGGAAGCTTCTACAATGTTCGGGGTGATCACTTTGTCTCTACCCATCCATTTTCATTATCGTAACGATAATAGTCTCCACGTGCAATGTGGTTCTTGATTTTCCCTCTCCAGGTATAAATTTTGATTCTTCGAGTGTTATATAATTATATACCATATATTTCTGTTTATGACATCGGATCTATAATTTTGATTAAGTATTTACTCTGGTACTACTATTTGTATGGAAAAGAATGTATAGCAGACAGAATAAAATAAAAACAGGAAAATAGTTAGTAGAGTAGACAATAATTTTATATCTAGAATAGAATTTTATATCTATTTATCTGGAATTATATAGTTACATAGTGGATAACTAATTCGCTAATTGTGGTACTCATAGAGGTTGTTCATCAATTACTTTTTCTCCTTTGTAAACTGGCATTTATATTATTTAAAAATCGACGTCATTTTTGCGTTTATTATGGGATGATATACTTTATAATCTTTCTGTAAGTTATTTCGCTATTATTCATAAATATTCGTCTATCATTAAATGGTACACTTGATGTTACAATACATTGGTATAAATCAACTACTCCAGTAAAAGGGTCAGTTCAATGTGTGATGAATCTGCCGCATCTCTGAAAATAGCGGACATCGAGCAACAAATATTTGTAATCAATGGTATAAGATATCGATCTATATTTCAAGATTATCGAATAAAAGCACAATACATTTTTCTTTTAATTTTGCCGTTATATGGAAGGAAATATTTCATCCATGAATTATATAAGTATTTCAGTCGCTATATAATTTATAATGAATATTTGATTAACTTTATCTAGTCATCTCGACTGTGATAATTTTTGTAAAAGTGCTGTCGAATTATTTTTGAATATGCTATATGTACATTATTTATCACTCTCTTACAACGAATAAAAAAATAAAAAAGTATGAAATATGCGAATATCAGGGAAGGAATTTGATCAAAAATATAATGGAAATATCCGAAATATTTACATGTTCGATGAGGCCATAAAATGTAGATAATTGCTATTAGAGTAAAGATGGGAGGTATGAAAAATTTCGAATTTTCCAATAATATTTAAAATTTCAATAATTGTTTGTGATGAAAATGCTACGAGATTTTATATAGTCGCTAACTAAAGATATTTCAATTCATATTCCGTAGATGAGAGTGTATGGAGTAGATCTGTGATGAGAAAATTTATAAACACTTTGCGGTCGATGTCCCCGCAGCGGGACTTTCGCAAACCGAAAAATACAGAAATCTACAGAAAATTAGAGAAACTATATATTTTGTATTTTTACGTATTATAATTAGTGTTAAACACAAATTAGTTTCAACGAATTCTGTGCGATCTAATATCCATATATTGACTTTAAATCCTGTACAGGAGAGAAACTCCAAAACGTTAAACTTGCTCTCCTGAAATCTGCCGACCGGAAATACTTAATGTTGCGGAAGTATAATGAAAGGCGAAATAAATTAACAGTGTTGATATACACTTCATTATTACAGAAATTATATTTATGTATTTAACTGCTGAATATTGCAAGTAAATTATCAGCCTTTGCCTGAAAATTTGCCAACAATACCGCGATGAACCATGAATCTATCATGCAGTGACACGTGCAACAGCAGAGTAATTTTTCGACAGGCCTCCAGCAATGATGCCATATGATACCGTGCCTTTAAATTCAAATTTAGTATTAGAAAAATTAAAATCCCTAATTTTAAAAATTGTAATGAAACAAATGTATCAAGAAACAAATCAATGCGGTAGTGTGAATAATTTTTGCAAATATCTCGGAAATTGAGGCCAAGCGTCGATTATTTTTCAGATAAAAATTGTTCCAAATCTCGGCCTGTATATCACGTACAAAAATCATAAGGATCGAACAACGCATTCTGTAGTTTCTAACAATTTCATTTATTTGGACAAAAAAGTAGTAAAAGCGCAATACATTTTTCAGCTGCCCCGATCTATATTTCTGATTAAGACACAAATAAAGCCTTTTGTGAGAAAACCGGAAAAAAAGACGCGTCTAGGGCAAAGCCGCTAAACTATATATTTACCAAGTCTTACTTTTAACTCAAATTATAGAATACTTTATCGATGTTCTGCCTAGTGCTGTTGGTACAAAGCTATAACTTATACCACAAATTTCGAAAGATTGACCAAAATATAAACCTGGACATAGACAAAATATATTAAATTTATTTATTCCATCAGGAGTTGCATCAGTTTTAATACCTAAAGATGGAATTGCTCAAGAATGAATTACTTCAGTTGTTGAAGCTATTAAAGATGAAGGTGAATTTATTGAAACTACTGTATACTGTTATCAGTATCAAGTAATCGAAACTTATTAATTATAGAATATGTCATTATATAAGTATGAAATACAATATTATTAACTTCTGGATATTCATATGATGAATATTATTGATGTCCAATCGATTTAATTGAAAAAAGGTGTATATCGTCAATAGGTCGTCCTCAATTGGCGATGGTTAATGACGAACCAAATTTCCTGAGGAACGTTGTGTTTATAATGGACTATTTTATGTAGTAGTTTCGGATAACTCTTCCGAACTCTTCGAATGTTATTGACTGACGGACCTCATCTTCCTCATCTCTCGGTGGTTATATAATGTTCGCCTGTCTGCTGATTGGTTGGTATGATGTTGGGGGTGTATGTTAACTTTAGTGTCCTTCGGTGGTGGTGGTTGTTTAAACAATCTAGATAACTGTGCTTGTCGAAGGGTGATATATAGTTGTTTGTTGCGGATTACCTAAGTGGTGGCTTAGGTGCTAAAGAAATCAAAGGGCGCTTACGGTAAGAATATAAGCAACCTTCTACTTGGGACATTGCCATCCTAGGGCCTCATCAATGGCCGTCACACGGTCTATTCTAAACACAAGGCCGAACGAAGTACCGGGACGTCATTCCAAGGCTTAACAAAAGGTATTTAAAAATGCATCAGTATAATATAAAATTTGTAATAGTGGAAAGCGAATGAATAATAAAATAAATAAGGGAGCAGTTTTCCAATTTATTTCCATTAAATAATTCACTTCATAAAATTGAGGTAATACCTTTGTTATTTAAGATATCCATAATTAAATAAACAGTTACAAGAATAAGTATTACTATAAATATTACGATAACATTACGTGATGAAATTGAATTATCTGAATGACGGGAATTTAAATCTTTAAAAAAATATATATATGTTTACATATATTTCATGTTGAAATTTTTAATAATATCCTATACTCTAGAATTTTTAATTCATTACACTTTACTGCAATGACAAAATTTCATTTATTTAACAATGAGGTTCTACATTCGCGAAATGAATGGTTTAAAGGTGAATAGTCTATTAATTATTCTAATCTTGACTGAAATATATAAATAATAGTAATTGTTTACATTAGTAAATAGGTATCTGCTCCATGCTCTGCAAATTTGATATTGTATCCACAGTCTGTGATTCTTTCACAAGATACCAAATTTGCATTTAATGAATTTAAATTAAAGTGTTAAGAGAATTATTAATTCTGTTTATTATCATTACTATATTAACGATTAATTTATATGTAAATTCTTATTCACTACTTTTATTAACTTTAAAGTTTCTATTTAAATTTCATTGTTTCGATTGAATATTTTGTATATTTAATTGTTGTTCAATATTTTATTGTTCTAATTTAGTAATTTTTACTTTATGAATTCTTTCATTAATTTTTATAAATATAAATGAAGAAAATAAATTATGTTTATTGTTAAATTATCTTATAATACTGGTTATATTATATTTATATATTTCAATAACTTTTTATTCCTTTATTTCATATTTGAACCTAGATTATTGATAATATTTTTGAATAATATTTTAAAATTGATTATTTCCAATGAATCAAATTTTAGCTGGATTTTATTTAATGTTCTATGCTATAACTTTTTCTTGATCTTTATTTGTATCTATTTTATATTTATTAATAGGAAATAATAATTAAAATTACAAATTAATTTAGTAATATCGTAATAATATTAGTATTTCTATACTTCTATATATTTAATACATTCCTGATTATAAAAGCGCGTGCTGAAGCTCCTTCTTATGGATCAATAATTATAGCTCAAATTATATTAAAAGTAGGAAGTTATTGATTATTACGATTAATATATATTTTTAATAATTATTTTTTAAAGAGTGAATATTATATTTTAATAATTAGATTAATAAAAATATTAGTTTTAAGTATTACATATTTACGTCAATTGTATATAAAATTTGTGAGTATTGTATCTACAAGAGTGTGAGTGTATGTTTTATATGCGTGAATGTTATTAAGATAGAATAAATGAAAGTTACTTGGTATGACATAAAAATGTCCGGGTGGAGTCTGGTGTGAATGTTGATAAAAAGTGGTTAGAAGTATGTGCCAGAAAGAAGCAGTTACGTGAGAATCGTGAAATAAACAAATTTGATTTAAATTTAAAAAAATTTATAATATTATTAATACATGCTTGTATTCCTTGATATACCCTTTCGCAAATACTATATCGTATTCATAATATTATTAATACAATTATATTTCATTATGAAAAAATTAAATTTTAAATATAATATGTATAGAAATCATATTTTATATTATTTATGAAATTTATTATTCTTAAAGTTATTAGCAAAGATCAAGGTCTGAAGGATACTAAGCGAAATTGAAAATTGAATTCTTTAATTTTTCATTAACGTCTATATTCACTTTAATATTCTGAGTAACAACGAAAATACATAATACATAAGCATACATATACATACATAAGAAAATACATAAGCTAGAACAAGTGATATAAAACTTATTAAAATCATTAAAACGTTTTGAACAAAGAATGAAAAAATACACAGTTTTAAAAAATTTGTTAAATAACTTCTGAATAATGTTAGGATTAAATGCCAAAATATTAAATTCGCAAATAATCGAATTGTGCGAGCTATTTGCCGTATAATATTACTAATTAATTCAATAATTACTGTAAAATATAAAAAGTTAAAAGGTGAATTTAAGGTCCTAAATTATTAAAAAAAAATTTCTAAGAATTTTTTACAATACAAGTAATTAATGTGAATCAGAATGTTAAAGATATTTATAAATTAATAATTAAATGTCTAATTGAAGTAAAAGTACTAGGAATTAAATGTTAAAAATGCAACAAATGTATATAAATTAGTAAGCTTGGAAAATATTAATATTTGAGTTCAATTTAAAAACTATGCGGTGCAAAAACTGTAATTAAGAAGTTCTGACATTAATCTGAAGCTGTGCTGAAAGTTTTCACTGGTTATACCATAGTTATACTGATGTTGTGCTAAAACTACTATAAAATGGCACTGAAACTGTACTAAAATTGCACGTGTAGCGTCTGACACTGGCGTACCTGGACGTAGCATACCGTACGAACAGTGAATAGAAATGGACCTATAAGTAATTATAACTAATATGCAATCACGCTATATTATAACCTTGGAATAAGTATAAGCGTGTTAACTAACTGTAAAAAACTGTAAGCACTTATACTATAATTACTACATAGCATGTAAGCACGTATACTATGGCCACAATATAGCAAATAATACTTTTAAAATAAGGAATATGCCATAAAATTATGTTAGGCTCACGAAGCGAGGGATATTTGACAGCGAACTACATAATATAAGCAGAATGCTCACTCCACAATCGGGAAACGTGCCAAGACTCGCAGCAGCTCCGCCTCTTATGCCTCAAACTGTGCGCTACACGAGAAAATCGGATGAGTCTCCTACACCTCCGCGTCAGTATTCGAGACCGGCAAGAACGACATCCGCGCGGAACCCTGATCGGTAGCGTACGTACTGCCGAATACACGGACACGATATACATGAGTGTAAGCGACGTGCAAATCAATATTCGGAGAAAGCCGATGATCTGCCAGGACCTGAGGCGAGAGGTACCATCACGCCGGGCAGAAACCGTGGAAGGAATACGTGCCGTGGAACCCCAAGAGTAATAAAGCTAACACTGCCACAAAAGCTATACCCAGCGTCGAAATAACATCACTCCAACTAACAGAAGCAAGCAAGTTAATAGTTGACACAGGCTCCGAGCTGTGTCATTCTATATCTAATCAAGCTCTCGGCGATTCACCCCTCAACAAGTGTCGACTCTACCGTCATCCCAAGACTACAAGGTATCAGCGAGAACGAGGTCCGAACACTGGGCTCTGCGCAAATTAAAATTTTCAAAACCCCACGTAAATTCCACGTCATCCCTTATTCCTTGCCGATACCCGCGGAAGGGATCTTTTTTCAGCCTTTCTTGCCCAAGGCGCCGTGGTATCCAGCGTGGAAATGTCCCTAACACTAAAAGAAGTAGAGACCCCCTCATCTCCTCTAGCCAGCACGATATGCATCCATCACGATAACGACGCCATCAAAGGCAATAAGCTGCGTCGCTGTAGAAGTCGACAGATCGGCCTACGTTTATCTGGAAAAGGTAGAGATTACGTCTAACATTGTAACATTTGGTTGTTTAGCAACAAATCGCTCCGGCACAGCATATACATATTGCGCGAACTGTAACGAAACATCTAAAACCACAACTAGGAATGTAAGCCTTTCCTTGAGAGCAAGTGTCT
>NW_016909960.1:392982-414847 GCF_001483705.2 Eufriesea mexicana
AATGCTCACTCCACAATCGGGAAACGTGCCAAGACTCGCAGCAGCTCCGCCTCTTATGCCTCAAACTGTGCGCTACACGAGAAAATCGGATGAGTCTCCTACACCTCCGCGTCAGTATTCGAGACCGGCAAGAACGACATCCGCGCGGAACCCTGATCGGTAGCGTACGTACTGCCGAATACACGGACACGATATACATGAGTGTAAGCGACGTGCAAATCAATATTCGGAGAAAGCCGATGATCTGCCAGGACCTGAGGCGAGAGGTACCATCACGCCGGGCAGAAACCGTGGAACCCCAAGAGTAATAAAGCTAACACTGCCACAAAAGCTATACCCAGCGTCGAAATAACATCACTCCAACTAACAGAAGCAAGCAAGTTAATAGTTGACACAGGCTCCGAGCTGTGTCATTCTATATCTAATCAAGCTCTCGGCGATTCACCCCTCAACAAGTGTCGACTCTACCGTCATCCCAAGACTACAAGGTATCAGCGAGAACGAGGTCCGAACACTGGGCTCTGCGCAAATTAAAATTTTCAAAACCCCACGTAAATTCCACGTCATCCCTTATTCCTTGCCGATACCCGCGGAAGGGATCTTTTTTCAGCCTTTCTTGCCCAAGGCGCCGTGGTATCCAGCGTGGAAATGTCCCTAACACTAAAAGAAGTAGAGACCCCCTCATCTCCTCTAGCCAGCACGATATGCATCCATCACGATAACGACGCCATCAAAGGCAATAAGCTGCGTCGCTGTAGAAGTCGACAGATCGGCCTACGTTTATCTGGAAAAGGTAGAGATTACGTCTAACATTGTAACATTTGGTTGTTTAGCAACAAATCGCTCCGGCACAGCATATACATATTGCGCGAACTGTAACGAAACATCTAAAACCACAACTAGGAATGTAAGCCTTTCCTTGAGAGCAAGTGTCTTGGAAAAATTCTACCTGCCGCTCCTCAATTCCGATTTCCCGCGAGAAATCGTGAAGAGATCATACGCTGCGGGCTAGACATAGCCGAATAGTGTCAATATTCTCAGAAATAAAGGTAGACCATCTGATTGCCGAGAAACGGGAACACGTGAAACAATTGATAGAGAAATCTCAGGACATATTCTGTTTAGCGGGCGACAAACTGGGATGTACTAGCATAGCAGATCATAGACTAGGATTAAAGTATGACATTCGCGGAAACGTGCGGCAGTATACATGCTCGCCGATTCACAAACGCGTGATGGACGAGCAGATGCATGCGCTGCTGGAAAACGAATTCTCCATACAATTCTCCATTATGGACTGTTCCCTAAAAGAGCGTGGACCTCAAAGCTTGGAGGCGGAGTATGGCAATAGATTATAGATCGAATAACGAGAAGTAGGTCCCAGACGCGTACCCATTGCCTAATATCTCAGGAATATTAGACCAGCTAGACAATGTAAAATATTTTAGCTGTATCGACCTGAAAAACGGTTTCCATTAGGCACGTCTGCACCCTAAGGACATGCCGAAGATCGCGTTTTCAACACCATTCGAGTGCTGTGAATTCATACGAATGACATTCGGCCTACGGAACACCGCTGAAACCGTTCAGCGGTTCCTGGACTCTGTCCTGACGGGCCTGCAGCGTACGGTCCTTTTTGTGTACCTCGATGACATCCTTATATATTCAAGTTCCCTTATGGAGCGCCAAATCTGGTTCGAGAAACTCACGGACAGGCTAAGTGCAGCAAACCTGAAACACTTGCCGTTGAAGTGCAGCTTCCTCCATAAGAAAGTAGCGGTTAAGGAAAAATGAAAGAAGCGTCCGCTAGTTTCTAGGCCTTGCTGGGTATTACCGGCGTTTCATTTCAAAATTCTCCCATATAGTCAAATCACTGACCGAATTATTAAAGGAAGAAGAACAAATTTGCATGGAAAAACAGACAACAATATGCATTTGTCTTGTTACGGAACGCCCTATGCAGGAAACTAATCCTCGCCTATCCCGACTTCACTTGTCCTTTAAACGTGAACGCGGACACATCCGGATACGCAATCCAAGGCATTCAGTAAATCTATTCACAAACACCTGCACGATCAATGTACTTTGCACCGATGAGAGCCAATTTTAGCCTGTAACCATCCGCCAGGATATCATCTCAGAAATCCGTGCCTCGGCCTTTGCATGTAATAAGGGCATATACAAGACGCATAAGTGGATTCGAGAACGAAATTTCTGGCCATCCTTAAAAGCCGACGTCCAAAACTTCGTGACCGATTGTCAAAGTTGTCAAGTGCGCATGCTGACTCGAAAGAAAACACGAGAAGCCATGGTCCTGACGGACAGCCTTTCGACAAAGTAGCCCTCGACATCGTGAGGCTGCTGGCCGTAACACGCAGAAATAATCTCTATTGTCACGTCCTGGAGCGTCGTCTTGATAAAAAAAAAAAAAAAAAAAAAAAAAAAAAACTAAACCTAGAAACGAATGGGTGAAATGTGTCTCCTTTGGCTAGCAGGCTGGATTTATCGAGCTTTGCACGGGCACGAGCTTGATTCCCTATTCGATCACAATCACGGTTCACAAATAATATTTTCTACTTCTCGTGGAGGCCACAAAATTTTGTGTGCGGTAAGTTCGCAGTTAAATTATGAGCGTACGAGCTATGTTTCGACCACTGGGTTGAGCGACCGTATATTCGCTGCCCAAAGTCGTCAGAGTGTTTCGAGACTGCAGCACGGTAATGAGGTCGATGCTGGGACGAAATCGACTGAGGTTGCGGCGGTTTGTCTCTGGAGATGGTCCTGCCTCGCTCCGAAGATGTATGGTAGGATGGGACGTGTGTGAGGTGGTCGCAAGGTTATCACTCGTAGTTCGGTAAAATGAAGTTATTTTCTAATACTTGATACATTAGACTGGAGTACACGTTTACAAAGTAAAGTACTCGCAAGAGCGTTCGCGGGTTTAAGACTTCCACTCGCGACCAACGCGACTGGCTGCTCCAAGTGTACTGACTGGCTGCTGGACTCCAACTGACGGAACTAACTGCGCTCCTGTGGCCCGCCGCTCTTTTTAAGGAAGTCTGCGCACGACCCGCTCCTTCACACGGCTCTGCTAGGTGGAGTCATGGAGTTAGTCACGTAGGCCTTGGTCTCACGCTAGGGTGACGTCAGCCATATCCGCACTTTGAAGTGCAACGGTGACGCCAGCTCCGATGTGCGCGCCTTCTCGTGGGAAGGCATTCATTATAACCTGCGCGTGGCTGGTGACGTCAGTTCTGGCGGGTGATTTATCTCGTGCGAAGGCCTTCCGGCTTCCTGCGCGAGACTCGCTCCGCGATGTCATGCATCGACCGCGTGGGAAGGAGTTGGCGCCTTTCCGTACGTAGCTTCACTATGGTCAATTCAGCGAATCTCCTTTAATCTCCATTCGCCTTAGTACTTTCTCATATAATTTCGAACTTTGCTGTGATTCGTATGACCGTTCGGTTGCGTATATTAATTTTGCTAGTAAAGTTATTACAATAGTTATAATTATTATATAAGTTGTTCCTACATTTTCGTTCCTTATTCTATTCGCATTGATCATTCCATTCGTCAACAATATTCATACTGGCTTTACAAGTAGGTTGGTGTCACGCTGTTTGCGCTCATTCTGCATACGGGTGTCTTATGTTATGGGATCCTATAATCTATATTGCGAGTTACAGCTTATGCTACGGATTCTTACATTCTGTTCTCAATTATACATATCTTTTATTGAAATAAAACTTGTTCTATTGATCCCTATGTTTTATATTATGGTTACAATGCGGTTAATGTTGGCCCGCTTTTCTTATATAGCCAAACGTTGGCAGACGTCACGCATCTCTTGCCTGGGGAAGAGAAACCATCTGGATTTCATTAGATGTGTCGTATGATACGGCGTAATTATTGGGAATCATCGCCGGTTTTGTAATCTTTATGTGAGTTTTTACGATTTTAGTACGAGTCTTGTGTTTGGGTCATAAGAAGTTTCATGCTTGTGGTCACAGTACTTCATCCGTCATTTGCACTATTGTCACTGTCGTATGTATTCCATTAGAGGCGATGGTTGTTCTGGACGAGAAAGTTAGCCAAGTTTTTCCATACGGTGGCGAGGAGATGGAGGCTCCATCCATATACACTATCGAGGGCAATCCCGTTTAATATAGTGTTCGTTATGGTTTTAGGAAGTTTTACGACTACGAAATTTGCCAAGTATTCTGATGTTATAGTACCCAGTTGGAAGAACTTCTACTAGATTCTATGTGATAAGGCCTGCGTTATGTTATTGTTGTTGCTTTCGGCCAGCAAATTATGTATGTTTAAGCTTGCTTGCGCGTCTATGATCCGGGTTACACTTTGTGCCAACTTCTCTAGAGCAGAGAGATATTCTATGGGGTACATGATACGGTCCTTTAGATCTGTGATTTCCGCCTGCGAGTAGATTCCACCGGTAGCGAGGTTTACGTGTTCTATGTAACGCCATCGTGCTCTGCAGAGATAGGCAAGGAGTCAGTTTGTACCATCTTGAATGAACTTTATATAACGCCGATAGTAGTTTGTTAGCGCCGCGTGATTCCGTTGCACGAGATGACACGTGCTCGGGATTGTGGAAAGACCGATCTATTGTTAACCGTTATGGGTAACTCGTTATAGCAGCTTTCGATTTTCCTTAATACAACAATTTATTATGTGTACGGGACACATTTTATTATACGTACGGCTTCTCCTAAAGGTATTGCAAGGTACCCTGGTGCCCACTTAGTGACAAGTGCTACCTCTTCCTGCGCCAGTTGTGCCAAGTCGTTTTTGATTATTTCGCATGTAGTTTACATCTCACATCTCATATGTTCTTGTATAAATTTGAAATATAGCAAAGAATCTGCCGTTCTGCATATACAAACATTGAATTTACGTAGGTGAAGATGTCAAAGTTTTTGATAGTTGGTTTTGATTTTTTTTGGAACGGGCTGTTGCCTGTCTAGATATCCGCATATTGAGGTTTCTGTAGTCTTCTCTCGGGCAAATGTTACGTCTTGTGTCGTCACGGAACAGACTTTAGGATGGCCAGATGCCGCGGCGACCAAAGCCTTACCTTCGTACAAGACGTCGTAGCCGCTGATGCAACAATGGTTTTCAGTCGTTGGACTCCAAAAGGCGTCGCCGTATTCGGTATCCAAGTAGCTTCCCGATAGCAGTGTACACCGTTGGCCAGAGAGCAAGATGATTTCGCTGTTTCATAAGTCTACGGTGCCTGTATATTCCTGTGTAGATATTTTTACCAAGGCTTGGTCCATCACGTTCGTCCATGTGTCGTATGGGTCGCTGTAGGATGCAGCGTCACAGGTACCATCTGTTCGTAAGTCACCTGCACTGTGACTGCTCTAATTGCCGTTGCATTCTGTTTAAGGCCTGTAAATATCGCCGCTCGTATAATATATAATGTGCCCGTATTTATTAGCGTACTACATGATTATTGCTAAAAACTACTGTCCTCTACCGTTTTCAACGGCTGATGTGTGGGAGTGCATCCTACATCTACATATTTTGCTGTCGATTTCGACTTTGTATTGCTTTAATTTTGCATTTCCGTATTCCGCCAATTGAAGCAGCTGAATGCGTCTTTCAGCGGTGCTGGTGTCTACTGTCGAAATTTCGCACCTGAGCACGTCAATCAGTGAAAACAATGTCACGTTCAGCGTCCGGCCCCCGCAATCGTAGCCTACAAGGCTCCGGAGATATGGAGTATTGTGGAGAAGAGAGTAACTGTCCTGAAATCCACTTTGATAGGAGTTTCGCCGGGCTGTCTAGCTGTTGACTAGCAGTTGCGGTAGGGGAGGGGGATAATATAGCTGGTGGTGGGGTGTTTGTTTCTAGCGAGGGGATTCTCGCATGCTTAATTTTAATCTTACGCACTACAAGTGTAGTACGCTAATTTTACGTTATTCCTTGGATATACACAAGTTATCTTATTCGGGTCCTTGTGTTGTCGCCCTAGTTTGCTCTTCTGAGGCTTCTTCAGCAGATATACCAGGTGTCCCGGCTCAAACGACTGTGGGTTTAGCTTACGGTCTCAGTATAATATAGATTGCTCTTTTGGACGATTAAAGTTGTTCTGCACGGTGTCCTGGGCAAATGCAAATCGCGACTGCGGATGATGCAAGAACTCCTTGTAGTACTGGTCATAGGTGAAGACTGAGGGACTGTCCGCAGCTAGGACGCGAGACACTTTACAGAGGTCTATCCCTTGCGACGCGAAATGCGTCCCTTTGTGTACGCTTGTGTTGTCAGAAAACATGGTGAGGTCGACCCTTGTATCCAAATCAATCATAGCGATATAATGCTGAAGGTATTCCACCAATACCAGAAGCGAACTTTCGATCGACTCATTTGGTTGTAAATGGATTGGGGTGGCTGCAAATTGTGAAATACGGAATATCCTGGCTATGTGCTTGATTAGGGAGTCTATGAAGTTTGAGCACTGGTCTGTTAGTATTGTAATAGGGGCACCAAATCGGCAAATATATTTGTCCACGAGGGCGTTCGCGGCCTCTATTACGTTGGTGTTTTCCAAGGGTATGGCTGCGGTATATAATGATAATAAATCTTGCATTATCGAACTGTACTGCATGTACCGTGGCACTCGTGGAAGTACTACGACATCCATCGAGAGATTTTATCCATGTCCTGTCCCGGTGTGTCATTTGTTCGAGGGTCTTATGTTGCGCCAGTTTCTGCATTTGGCAGCTATGGCAGCTAGTAACGTATTTTAATATATCCTCCTTTAAGGAGGGCCAAAAGTAGTTTTCGCAGATCCCCTTGCATGGCTTCCCGACTCACTTATGTTCTGCGACGACGGAGATGTGACTCTCGTCGATGATGGCGTGGCGGATAGAAGTTGGGGGAATCTTAATCTCTTGTGAAAGGAGGGTGATAAGGGTGGGGATGCCGGCAAAGTATTCGATGAGGTGATGGGAAACATCTTGGTGTGGTACTTGGCCTATTACGGTCTTCGGGATAGATATGGTTCTAAGGCCGATTTTGGTGGCGTCGTGATACAGGCTGCATAGTGCCGCCAATACGACTCTGGAGTCGGCGGAATATGCTGAGGAAGGTTTTACCTGGAGTAGGATCTGAAGGTATCTTTCAGTCTTATTCACCGCTGCCCCTCCCCCCCCCCCCCCCAGCCTTCCATGGCTGTCCATGTCTGTCGAGCCCGCGTCAATAGGCCGTCCGTCCTGTGTAACGAAGCACGCGATGTTGTCATTCCTCGTTATTAAGTGTTCTCTCGTCTGGATAATTGTCCGTTTCGTTCTGGTCGGAGGATTGCGGCTTTCGAAGAGCGCCGTGTCAGAAAATGAGCGGATGGGATCACCGGAGGTCGTGGGTGGGTTGATGTTTCGGATTCAGGAAGGTCGGGCGTGCGTCTTTCGTCGCGTCAACCGGCAGTACCGTAGCGGGGTTTCTCGACAGTGCGTCCGCGTCCAGGTTCTGTTCTCCAAGTTTGTACACGATTTTATATTCATACTCGGCGAGCTTCAACTTCCACCGCAGTAAACAGGAGGTCAGGTCCTTCACCGAATTCATCCAAACCAGGGGCCTGTGATCGGTAGTGAGGTTGAATTCGTGATTGTCTTAATAGGGTCGAAAATAATGAAGTGTGTAGACTATAACTGAACATTCTTCCTCTATGTTTGTGTAGTTTGACTCTGCACCTTCGAGGGGCGAGAGGTGTACGCTATCGGTCTGTCCTTGCCTACTTCGCCCTAGCTTAGGACGGCGTGCAAGGCCTACCCAGAAACGTCAGTGGTTTCGTTATACGGTTTAGTGAAGACGGAATAGGCTAGGAGGGGTTTCGAGAATAGCGCGTCTCGTAACGTGGCGAAAGCCAGTTGTTGCGTTTCTGTCCAAGTACACTTTTCGTCCCTTTTAAGTGGGTCAGTGAGCTGTTTGACGATGCAAGGGAATTTGTTGATGAACCGGCTGTAGTACCCTGCCTCTCCGAGAAATTTGGAAATATTCTTAGGGGTTTTTGCAGCCGGGAATCCCTTCAGAGCGGCTACCTTGTCTGGATACGGTTTTACGCCCTCTTCTGATATTTTGTGGCCCAAGTAGACAACTTCCCTATAACGGAAGTCACACTTCGCAGGTTGCTGTTTCAAGTTTGCCGAGCGCAGTTTGCAGGAGAGTTACTCAAACTCCTTTTCTGGCCCTTGAAGGGAACGCGAGTATGTTACATTTTCATCTAAGTATACAAACTACTCCGTGTATTGCAGTCCCAACTGGACACAATCCATGAGGCGTTGGAACGTAGCGTGGGCGTTGCGCAGGCTATACGGATTACCTTTGAATTCGTAATGTTCACATGAGGTAAACAATGCAGCTTTGTATGTGTAGTTTGTGTCCAGAGGAACCAAGTGCGGCACACCCTTCAAATCAAATATTCTGAAATATTTTGAGCTTCCAAATCGGTCTAATATTTCAGAAATGTTCTGGACGGGATAAGCGTCAGGCGTCGATCGCACGTTTAAGGCTCTGTTGACCATGACCATACACCACTTTTTAGTGCTTGAATCGTCCGATTTCTTCGGGACGATCCGCAGTGGCGCGTTAAAAGCGGAGTTGGATGGGGTCACGATGTCATCTTTCAGCAAATCCCTCATCTGTTTGTTAATCTCCTCTTTATGCACGGGGGTGGGAGCGTACCGGTACTGCCGTTTGATGATTAAAGTATCATCCGTAAGGTTAATTTTACTTTGGATAGCTGGGACACATCCTAATTTGTTCCCCTTGTGGTCGAAGGGGTTGTGGTGTTGGGGCATGAGAGTTTCTACATGTTTCAGTTGCTCCGCAATTTGGTGATTGCGTTCGAACTCTTTCAAGATTCGTAATGTGCGGTCGGGGTAGGGGGCACTAACAATTTACAGTGTAATAGCGACTTGTTTCGACGAGCAGTGATGTTGACCTCACCGGCGTGAGGGGGTTACGCGAGAGCATCTTGTGGTCCAATTATTTTGATGATCTCTTCAAAAATCAACTTGGGCATCGCGGTCGGAATATCAGAACCTCGTTAAAGATAGCGCAGCCGATTTCGGCTGTTCCATTACAATTTTCCGCTATGTAGTCGAACGTACATACTTTTGAGAAATGCTCCCTTCTAGTATTACCGTGCACGGGACCGTTCACGTCTACCGTGATGCAGGTTACCGATCTCGATGCCATTGTGATAGCTGCGGGATTGAACAGCGGGGATACAGACGGAGATACCATACCACCTAGCTCGAGTGAGCGGTATTTATACGAAATGATTGCCCCCTGAGTATGGAAGGCGGACCAGCGGGAGAATGAATACGGGACAACGTGAACATTTTGGTTGGAGCTGAAGACCTCGATCTCGGTAGATCCTAATGTCTTCACCTCCTCGTTCCTGATCCCGTGTAGATTCAGATTCTTCCGCATATTAATATTCGCTGATTGCAATATTGCTGAACGCTTTATCATCGTCTGGGTTCTTGGTGGCGCGTGGTCTGTCGTCTTAACGCAATGAGAGTTCGGTATCCGTTGGCTTCCGCATGTACTTATGAAATGGGCTAGCGAGGATCGGCGGCGGCCGCGAATTACAGAAGAGTTGCCGGTTCCTCGCGGAGTACCAATACGTGGTTTGTTCGAGCGTTCGTCTATAGTGACAGTCATGGGTGTCTAATTACTGGCTAAATTGGACAAATTGTACAAATTATAAAATTACCAATGTATAGACCAGTTATGGATGCAGATATTTACAATTGACAGTATGGTACTTAGCACATCCGACAACAGCGCACTGTAGCTGTTGGATTATTGTGTCCAATGATGATTAATATCCTATAGCAATTCTAGAACGACAAACGGCAAAGCCATTATTGCTCGAGGTATTAAAGATTAACAAAACCGTACTGAGCACCGCCATGATCACACTACTACTGCCGTTGGTTTAATTTGTTCACTGATGATTTAAATTCCTCAAATCTAGAATTATCTATGTATAGTACTGATACGGATTCATATATTTACTATTCACGGTACGCTACTTGATTCATCTACCATCAGAGCACTGTAGCCTTTGGATTAATCTGTTCACTGATGATCTAAAATCAATAGCATTTCGAGATTGACAAAAGAGAGGCCCATTACCGCTCGTGACATTAACAATTGACAAAACAACACCGAGTACAGCTATCATCACAGTATTGCAGCAGTTGAATGAATTTGGTCACTGATGATTTAAATTCCACAGCAATTCCTGAATAGTCAATGTATAGCGCTGATATGTCTAAAGACAATTACAATAGACACTACGGTACTTAGCACATCCATCAATAGATCACTGTAGCCGTTGCATTAATCTGTTCAGTGGTGACGTAAACTCCATAGTAATCCTAGAATGACAAAAGACAAATCCATTATCGCTCGAGATATTAACAGATGACAACACATCATTGAATATAGTTACCATTACAGTACTGTCGCCGTTGGATTGATTTGTTCACTGATGATTTAAATTCTACGGTCATTCTAATACAATTAATGAACAGAGCAATTGTTGCAGGAAACATTGACATATATCAATAATGTACAGAGAATAGCCATTAACAGGGCACTGTAGCTGTTGGATGGATTTCTTCAAAGATGATATAAATTCCAGAGCATCTCCAGAATAATCAATGTATGGTACGGTTATGGCTAGAGATATTAACAATTGGCTTCACGGTGCTCAACACATCAACCAACAGAGCACTGTTGCCACAGGACTAATTTGTTCATTCATGATATATATACTTTAGCAATTCTACAATGACAAAAGGGAGATCCATTACCGCCCGAGATATGAACAATTGAAGAAACAGTACTGAGTAGAGCCATTATCTCAGTAATGTAGCCGTTGTAGTAATTTGTCAAATGATGATTTTAATTCTATAGCAATTCTGGAATAATCAACGTATGATTCAGTTATGGCTACAGATATTTGCAATTTACAGTATGGTACATGGTACATTGACCAACACAGTACTGTTGCCGTTGGATTACTCTGTTGAATGGTGGTTTATATTCTATAGCAATCCCAGAATGACAAATGTCAAAAACATTGTCGCCCGTGTTATTGTCAATGGACAAAACGGTACTCAGTGCAGTCATCATCACAGTACTGTAGCCGTTGGATTAACTATGTCAGTGATGATTTAAATTCCATAGCAATTCTAGAATAAGCAATGCATAGTACAGTTATTGCTAGAGATATTTACTGTGGACAGCACGGTACCTATCACTTACGCCAGCAGAGCACTGTAGCGGTTGAATTAATTTGTTCACCGATGACGTATATACTGCAGCAACTCTAGATTGAAAAATTAAAATCCATTATCATTCGAGACATTAGAAATTGACAACACAGTGCTGAGTACAGCCATCATCACATCATTGTAGCCGTTGGTTTACTTCGTTCACTGATGATGTAAATTCCAAGGCTATTCAAGAATAATCAATGTATATTACGGTTATGGCTAAAAGCATTTACAATTAACAGTACCGTACCTAGTACATGCATCAACAGATTTCAGTAGCCGTTGGATTATTCTGTAGAGTGATGATTAATATTCCATAGCAATTCTGGAATGACAAAATACAGATCCATTATCGCCCAAGATATTAAAAATTGAGAACACTATCCTGAGATCAGCCATCGTCACATTATTGTAGCCGTTGGATTAACTTGTTCATTGATGATTTGAATTCCACAGCCATTCTAGAATAATTAATGTATGGTAGGGTTATGCCTGGAGAAATTTACAATTGACAGTACGGTACTCAGTACATCCACCAAAAGAGTACTGTAACCATTGCAATAATCTGTTCATTGATGACTAATTCTATAGCTATTCTCGAATCACAAAAGACAGATCCATTATCCCTGGAGATATTAACAATTAACAACATGGTACTAAGATCAGTCATCATCACAGCACTGTAGCCGTTCTATTAATTTGTTTACAGGTGATTTAAGTTCCACAGCATTTGTAGCATGATTAATGCATAGATCAGTGGTAGCCAGAGATGCTTTCAATTGACAGTACGGTGCCTAGTATATACACCAATGAAGCACTGTAGCCGTTGGATTAATCTGTTCACCAATGATATAAACCTTATAGCAATCCTAGATTGATCAATGGATAGATCAAATATCGTTAGAGGATTTGACAAATGACATCACAGTACCAAGTGCAGCCGTCTACGCTATAGTATAGGCATTGAATGTATCTGTTCGCTGATTATTTACGTTCTATAGCAATTCTAGAATGACACAAGACAGATAGATTGTCGCTCGAGACATTAACGATTTACAACACAGTCCTGTGTACAGCCATCACCACATTACTGAAGCAGTTGGATTAATTTGTTGACTAATGATTGAAGTTCGAAGGCAACTCTAGGATAACCAATCTATACTTCGGTTATGGCTAGAGATACCTACAATTGGCTGCATGGTACCTAGTACATTCACAAACAAAGCAATGTAGCCGTTGGATAAATTTGTTCTCTGATGAGTTATGTTCTATAGCAATTCTAGAATGGTGAAGGTATGAACCAGTCATAGCAGTAGATATTAACAATTGACAGTACATTACTGAGTATAGCCCTGTACACAATAGCACATCCATTGAATTAAAGAGTTCGCTGATAATTAAAGTACTTTGGCCAGTGTAGAGTGAACAATTAATAGAGCAATTGTCGCTAGTGGGATTGACAAATGTCAATACAATACTGGGTGTAGCCATCAATAGTGTACTGTAGCCGTTGGATTAATCTGTCCCAAGTTTGCACACGTAAAAACAAAACCATACATTTTCTTCCTGAACCGTATTTCATTACAATTTTGATGTGCTAATATGAGCACTAGAAGAAACATTTTTCACCTTCATTTATTGTTTTAATCATTACATTCAAATTTGTAACGATAACTATTATTAGTTTTCTAGTAGTATTTTTTTAAACACACTATAATTAAATTTCTCTTCAATTCCGTTCAATAATAGTGTTCACGTCGTGGGACACACATCTTTGTTACCAAGCATTCGAATTAAAATTTCAGTTACAAATTGTTTAAATAGAATTTCTGCTGGGAAATTCCCGACGATTTTTAGGTAGATAATGCACGTAATTTCATTCAATTCGGACAACCTGCACACTCGTCATTTATATCCAAGCGGGGGCAATGCATTTAGAAACGCTCTTTTGCGAAGCATTCATATTTTTATCTTGCATAGGCGTACCCTTCTTCATAAATATTCAATAATTTTCATAAAGGACTAGGAAATACAATCCAATTACAATAATTTAAAGCAAACGGAATAAACTCGAATTGACCGTGATCCGAATTAAATGGAACGAGGTATCTGCTAATAACCCCATATTTCGTAATTGCAAATTCTCTCTGAAATTCGTATAGAGAACCGTACATTAAATTGGAAAATCTATTTTCGTTCATGGTAATGCTAGCGGAAAGTAACAAACTGAGGAATATTTATAAGTTCGTTTAAATACTGAGAAAAATAGATGGACCTTCATCATGAAATGGGTCAGAATTAAAACTTGAATTCTATGGATATCTTGGAAATTTATTTTTACGCAATTTGTAAATATTTGTGCATTTATGTACATCGTTTAGGTATAATACGAAGAGATATCTAACGAGTTTAAACTATATTATAATGACATAATACAGATAGTTGCATTATAAAATTTATATATTACAGAGATATGTAAAAATAAGATAACATTGGAGAGTTTTCAACTTCTTAGCTTGCTTGTGATAAAATATGTATCCTAACGTTTTCAATAGGTACCTGAAAATGTAGAACTCCTTAAAATCTTGTAATTATTATTAATTCTGGCCGAAAATTGAAAAATTTAGTCAATAGTCTGTAATTCTCAAGGAAAGAATACGTTCCAAATGACAGTATAACACTATTTAAAAGAATGTATGGAATACAACTAGGCTAGCTAATTCAGTATAACAGAGCATTGAATGAGAACACACAAGTCAATTCAATTTAATTAACAACATAAATCAAAGCAACAAATTTAACGGTATTCCAAACTATCTAACAAGGGATTTTAAGAATCTGGGCATCTTACTTTAGATTGCACACAAGCTCTTTAGGAATAGTACGATACCCGTTATTACGTTTAGCTTCACGACATAATGGAGAGCCCAAGTTAGTATCGTGCCATACCTAAGAATTCATACCCTCATCACACATTTTAACAACATTAGAAGAAACGAGGGAAATCTCTGGTACTCTTTTTGTTTATAAAGTGCTGAATAGCCCTGTAAATTTTTCTGATAGAGTGAAAAAATCCTCAATCAATGTTCCAACTTTTTATTCAAGACAATACTGCTTTTATCATTTACAAAAATATAAATCTGCCTTTGCATACCACATAGTTATTAATATAATCATTATTAATATTAACAATACCAGTTCTACCTTATATCGATTCAGCCAATCCATTCACACTATGAAACAGCTGTTACATCGCACCTCTCCGTAGAAAATTTTTTTTTTCTTATACACATCTCGTCTCCTTGTATATTCGTATATTTTTATTTTTACCTGTATTTCCTTCTTTTATTTTTATTTATCTTTGTTACCGTTATCTTTGTGCCTCGCTGTAATAATTTTCTTGTAATTTTTCAGATCGGTTAATCTCGTATAGATAAAGCAATATATAAATGAACTAGACATTATTAAAAGCTACGATATTGAGCAATAATTCATGCCACCGACCAAACCATATTAAACTATCTAGTTAACCAATGTTCTAAGTTATTCACTCGGAATAATTAAAATACTGTGAAATAACAACTTAAACAGCAAATTCAGTCCACCAGCCAACATTAATTAAAATAATGAATTTCATAACACTTCAATGCATATAGCAAAACTACCGAGAAGCACGAATCCATCAATAAATCCAAGCCATGTGCTTAACCAAACCTTCCCATAACAAATAACCCTGTAGTATAGGACGGAAATGAATGCAAAAAACTTCCAAGTATGTCAATGGAGAGATCGCTGGTGGAATCTTTAACGCAAGGAAGATCACACCGATGGCTCCCCGATATCGAATCTGTAGCCAGTTCTGGTATTCCTGCCTGTTGACGTATCTGTTCGGTTTCTTGTTTTTCCGTTTCGAGCGAGTGACAAATGCATTCGAATCAAATCCGCGAAGCTATGTATCTTCGTTCACGCGCTCGTTTGCCAGGAGAATTTTGAAATGCTGACCGCACCACGCCGCTTATATTATCCATTGTCGCCAGGAAAGTCGAAAACGCGCGTTACTTACTTCCGTTATGAGCCAGTAAGCATATATCCTCGCAACGAGTCGCGGAGGAATGTAATTAAACCGTGGAACAAGTTTCATCGACGGAGTGCAGAGTCAACCATTTGCCCTCGGCGATTCAATCGTGGCGGAAAAATAGCCATTCGAAGATTTCTCGCTGAAAATTCGACTAAATCTCCTAAAACGGTTTACGTGATATCGAGTACTAATTAACGCGTGGAATTATTTTATTCCGACATTGCACGCATCGTCATTTGATATTTAACTCTAAACCGATTACAGGTTAATTGACCCACGAATGAGAAAAGGAAAATGAATTAGGAAAAATATAGAAAAATTAATTTAACGTATATTGAACCCAATACCTCGCAATCATGTGACCAAAGCAATGATCGATACAATGGGGAATTTCAAGTAAAAGGTTTGGAAATATTATTGGATTTGAACTTTGGCAGGTTTAATGTACGAATTAATGTTAATTATTACAGTACGGTCTTAGCTCCTTACACCATGATTTATTTACGAAAAACTAAGCTTACTGATGTCATTGAATTTTAATTGGCAAATTACATACTCATTTTATTCAAAATAAAATTTTGTCAATTTTTAGGATGTACGCAAATTTCGCGTGCGTTGAAATACGCTCAATGTAATTTCAGACTAATGCGAGTGCAATTGATATTTATGGGATTTAGTATGAGAAACTCGCGACGATGTAGACTCATTATCGTAGCGTAAGTGGTTAACGTCATACGCTACTATGTATATCATTTGCATACTTTTATGAGTCTTACTATCACCTCCCTGGATTGAATTTGTATTTAGGCTGTTTTACTGCAGAAAACAGAGACAGTTTCTTGCTGAAAATTTGCAAAAATTGTAACACTGGTAATTTAAATTAAAAAATGTCTCTTTTACATTACGTTCAAATTACGGTGTACAAAATCGCTAAAGTCACACCATGAAAGTTAATGGGCAATTTTTGGTTTCCAAGTAATTTCAAACTGAGTGAAGAGTGTACCAGCGACATGTTACTAATTAAAATACATATATGGTAGAATATACACAGAATCCAATGTCATTAACACGCACTAGTCACACTGAATAAAAACAATTAAATCCCATCTGGTTTTTAAAGTAATGGTAGACAGGATCGGAGTTTAGTAAAATAATTTATTCCGAAAGAAGTTCCCTAGCAGTCGAAAATCGTATATTAAATTTCATGGGGTTTCTGCAGTGGTCTAATTTTCCCCAATTTGAGGCCAGGAGAACATTTCTAAAAGAAACGGGAATCCTAAGATTTCCCCAATCTTTTAACCGAAACCCGTGCCCGTTTTCCACCACAAAAATGTCTAAATCAAAAATTAGATAGAAGGACGTAAGGCTACAGCCTTGCCCTTTACCGTTTATATAGAGCCCACAAATGTTATTCTACGATCTCTCCTCGCAAAGTTATAACTGTTCAAATTCGAAGGTAGCGTAGATCCACCTTTGCACTTGGTTGCATGCAATGAAAAGTCATTGAACGGAGAAAAAAGTTGCTAGATATACAGTTATCTCTATGAAAATCATCCTATCCTAGGTATCCTATGCGGTGAATTACTTAGTCCACTGATGATGTACGTTGCAAAGCAATTCTAGTATTTTCAATGTATACTGCGGTTACGGCTTGAGATATTTCCAACTGCTGGTAGGTTACTTAGCAATACGACCGTGAGAGCACTGGAGCCGTTTGTCTAATCCCTTTCATGTTGATTCAGATTCTACATAAACTCTGCAATGACGTAAAACAGATCCGTTGTACCTCGAGATATTAGCAATTGACAACAGAGTAGAGGTTAAAGCCATCTTCGAATTACTGATCGGTTGGACTAATCTCTTCACTGACGAAGTAAATTTCATGGCAATACTAGGGTAGCTACGTATAGTCCTGATATGGCTGGTGGCACCTGCAATAGACACTACGGAACATAGTGCATCCACCTCCAGAGCACTGTAGCCGTCGTATTAATATGTTCAGTGATGATTTAGATGCTATAGCAATTCAAGAATTACAAAATACTGGCACATCATCCCTCGAGATATTAACACTTCACAACACTGTACTGAGTACAGTCATCATCACAGTAATGTAGCTGTCGATCTACTTTGTTCACTGGCGACGTTAATTCAAAGATTATTCTAGAATTGCCTTGGCACAGCACGGTTATGTCAAGCGAAATTTTGCAGTTGACCGTACGATACTTAGTACATCTGCCAAAAGAGAGCTGTTGCAGTTGGATTAATCTTTTCGCTGATGATGAGTATCGTTCAGCAACTATGGAGCGAGAAATGGAGAAATATTACCATCGAAACATTAACAATTTACAAGACTGAACTGAGGACTGCCGACATCCCGGCATTGAAGCGTTGTATGACTTTGTGCATTGATAATGCAGATCCCAAAGCAATTATAGAATAAGCAGTGCACAGTACGGTTATGGCTAGAGATGTTTCAACTGATAGCGCGGTACTCCGTACATCTGCCGCCAGAGCACAGTATCCCTTGCGTTAATCAGTTCAAAGATGAATAAGGTACTATAAGAACTCTAGAATGACAAGATACAGATCCATTATCGCTCGCGACATTAACAATTGGCAGCACAATACTGAGTACGACCATCATCACATGCCTGCAGCCATTAGACTACCTTTTCCAATGAAGATTCAAGTTACAAAGCATATCTGGAATAATCTACGTACACTACGGTTATCGCTAGAGGCATATAAATCATACATTTCAGAACATTGCACATCTATAGACAGAGCACTGTTACAACTGGATTGATCTGTTCTCTGATGATGTATATTCTGCAGAAATTCAAGAGTTATAAGCTAAAGTCCGCTGTCCCTCGAGATATCAGTAATTTACAACACAGTACTGGGAACAGCCATCATATCGTTATTGAAGCCGTTGAATTACTTTGCTCACTGATGACGTAATTTACAAAGCAAGTCTAGTATAGTCAGTGTATAATACCGTTATGTATGTGGATATATGCAATTGACATTATGGTGCATAGTACATACACCAACAGAGCTATTAGTTCGTTGGATAAATGTTTTCAATAATGATGTATACTCCGCAGCAATTGAAGAATGAAGGATGATGGTCAATTATCTCTCGTCATATTAACAAATGGCAACACACCAATGAGTAGAGCTTTTATCTCATTATTGTAGCTGTTTTATAACTTTACCCACCGAGTACGAAAACTCCAAAGCAATTCGGGAATGACAATTACATATTACTGTTATGGCGTGAGATATTTATGTTGGTAGTGCATTACTCATTACATCCATCAATATAGCACAGTAACCGTTGGATTAATTTGTTCAATGACGATTTCAAATCGATATCTATTGTAGATCGACAGTATACAGATTCACTGACACCCGAGATATTAACAAATAACAACAGACTGCTTAGTGCACCCATCATCACTTTATTGAAACCGTTGTACAACTCTGATCACTGATAATGTATATTCCAAAGCAATTCTGGTATTAGCCATGTATAGTAGAGTTATGTCTTTAGATAATTCCAATTGCCAGTACGGTGCGCATTACATCCACCAATATAGTGAAGTAGCAGTTGAACTAAGCTGTACAATGATGATATAAAATGAAAGATAATTCTAGAATGACAAACAGCAGTTCCGTTATCCCCAGACAAATTAACATGGGAAAGCACTGTTCTGAGTACGACCGTCATCTAGGTAGTATAGGCGTTTCCCTAACTTTACACTAAGGACGGAAATTCAAAAGAAATTTTCGGATAACCTATGGATGTGCGGTTAGGGCTAGTGACATTTGCAATTGACAGTACGGTATTTAGTACATCTTATAGCAGATTACCCAAGGCGTTGTATCAATCTTTTCATTGACTATGTATATACGACAGCAGTTCTAGAACGAGACATGCCGATCCATTATCCCCCCAGACGTCAGCAAATGACGACACAGTGCTGAGTACAGCCGTTATCTCGGTATTGTTGCCGTTGCGCTACATTGCTCAGTCACGATGTGGTTACGCACGTGACACTAGAATAATCTGTGTATAACGCAGTTATAGCTAGTGGTATTAACAATTGACAGCACGGCATTTAGTACATCATCCGGCAGATCTCTGTTGCCGTTGCTTCATTCTGGTCAATGATGATGTATACACCACAGCGGTTCTAGAACGAGATACCTAGATCCATTATCTCTCGAGATATTCACAAATGAGAGCAAAGTAGTATGGTCAACCATTATCACAATATTGTAGTCGTTGAATAACTTTGTTCACTGATGACGAAGGTTCCACAGCAATTCTAGAATAATCGTTATATATTACGGTTGTGGCTTGAGATATTAACAATTGGCAGTACGTAATATATTACATACACGAATATAGCACCGTAGGTGCTGCATTATTGTGTTTTAATATCATTTAAACCCTATAACATTCCTAGTACGACAAAATGATTCCCACTGTCCCCCGAGACATTTGCCATTGACACCACAGTATTGAGTAGAGCCATCACCGCAGTAATGTAACCGTTGGGCTACCTTGCTGACTGATAGTGTAAATCTGAAAGTGATTCTAGAATAACATATGTACAGTGCGGCTATGGCTAGTGATATTTACAATTAACAGTACTGCATTTAGTATGTCTACCAACAGATCACTGTTGTAGTTGTATTAAACAGGTCAATGATGACGTATTTTCCACAGTAATTTCTGGAAGAGGATAACAGGTCCATTACCCCACCAGATATTAGGATACGACAGCCCAGTACTGAGTACACCCATCATGACACTATTGCAGCCGCTCTATAGCTTTGATCGCTCATAACGAAAACTCCAGCGCAATTATGTAATAATAAATTGTATATTGCTATCCTGTATTGAGATATTTACAATTGACAGTAGGGTACGTGTTACATCCGTCAATATTGCACGGTAGCCGTCGCATTACTCTGTTCACTGGTGACTTAAATTCTATAAAATTTCTGGAATGACAGCATACAGATCCACAAGCCCAGTACTGAGTACACCCATCATGACACTATTGCAGCCGCTCTATAGCTTTGATCGCTCATAACGAAAACTCCAGCGCAATTATGTAATAATAAATTGTATATTGCTATCCTGTATTGAGATATTTACAATTGACAGTAGGGTACGTGTTACATCCGTCAATATTGCACGGTAGTCGTCGCATTACTCTGTTCACTGGTGACTTAAATTCTATAAAATTTCTGGAATGACAGCATACAGATCCACTGACTCTCGAGCTAATAGCAACTTACAACTCATTAGTCAGTATACCCACCATCACAGTAATGCAGCATTTGGACTCCATTCTTCACTGATCTTTTAAATTCGAACGTAAATCTAGAATAACTTACGAATAGTGCGGTTTTGTCTAGTGACATTTACAATCGGCGGTACAGCAATTGGTACATCTAACAACAGAGCACTGTTGCTGCCCGGTGAAGTTGTTCACTGAAGATTTATATTCCACAGCCATTGTAGGATGGGATATGTAGTTCCATTATCCCCCAGGAAATTAACAATGGAGAGCATAGTACTGTGTACAGCCATCATAACGGTAATGATGCCGTTGGGCTGCTTTGTACACTAATGCTTTAAATTGCGAAGCAATTCTGAAATTATCAATGTCTATTACGGTCGTGCCTCGAATAATTTCAAAGTGGCAGAACGTTACTTGTTACATCCACCAATACAGCACTGTAGCCGTTGGAAAAGTTTGTCCACTGGAGACGTAAATTCCAGAGCAACTCTGGAATATTCAGTTTATATTACGATTATGGCTAAGATATTTCCAACTAAGGGTGCGGTTTGTGTTGCATCCACCAGTAGAGCACTCCAGCTGTTGGACTAAGCCGCTGAATGACGATTTAAGTCATACAGCAATTCTAGAATGACAAAATACACATTCACTGTCCCCCGGGACGTTGTCAATTAACGACACTGTACCGAGTACAGCCATCATTACTGTAATGCAAACGTTGAAATGGTTTGTTCTCTAATGGTGTAAATTCCAAAGTAATTTTGCAATAAACTTTGTATAGTACGGTTATGACAACTGACATTTACGGTTGAAAGAGCGGCATACATTACATCCTCAACAAAGCGCCCTTGCGTTGGTTTATTCTGTTCACTGATGATGTGCTTTCCGCAGCATCTCTATACCGATAAATGGAGATCCATTATCCCACGAGATATTAACTGTTGGCGACAATGTACCGAGCACAGCCATCATGACATTAATGCAGCCGTTGTTCTGATTTATTGAATAACGACTTAAATTACAAAGGTGGAATATTTAATATATGGTACGGTTATGGCTGGAGATATTTCCACCTGACAGTACGGTGCCCAGTACGTCCACCAATATAGCACTGTAGCCGTTGTATTATATAGTTCAACGATGAT
>NW_016909961.1:0-496 GCF_001483705.2 Eufriesea mexicana
TTGACATTTGCGACTAATATGGTGGTGAGCTAACTTTCTTCCATAAATCAGGAGGAAAGATTCCTTTGGCATGCTGTAGGCATTGCAATGCTATAGAATCTTGCTGGAAAATTCAATTTTATTGACATTTTCGACTAATTTCGTGTTGAGCTAACTTCCTTGCATAGGTATGCAGGAAGGATGCGTTTGGAGTGCTATGGCCATTGCAATGCTGCAGAAGCTGGCTGGAAAGTTCAATTTTATTGTCCTTTTCTACTAGTATCGTGGTGAGCTAACTTTCTTGCATAAACAAGGAGGAAGGATTATATTGGCAACATATAACCATTGGAATGCCTCAGAATCTGACTGGAAAGTTCAATTTTTTTGTCATTTTCGACTTATATCGTGGTGAGCTAGCTTCCTTGCATAAGTGTGGAAGAAAGATCCTTTTGGAGTGCTATAGCCATTGCAATCCTGTGGAATGTGGCAGGAAAATTCAATTTTATTGACATTTTCG
>NW_016909962.1:0-342 GCF_001483705.2 Eufriesea mexicana
GTTATAGCATGGTGAATAGATCGCCTAACGCCTTCAATCAAATGGCAAGTACAGCCATCTTCTCTCCAGAGAATGAGTATATTCAAAACATATAAGCTGCCATAGCTTGGTGATTAGATCGCCAATCGCCTGCAATCCAATGGCAGGTACAGCCATGTATTTGCCAGGGAATAAGTCTATTCAATATCTATAATCAGTTCTAGCATGGTAAATAGATCTTCTAACGCGTTCAATCCAATGGCAAGTACAGCCACCTACTTGCCAGAGAATAGGACTATTCAAGATATATAAGCTGTCATAGCTTGGTGATTAGATAGCCTAACGCCTTCAATCCAATGGCAA
>NW_016909963.1:0-3071 GCF_001483705.2 Eufriesea mexicana
TTCTATTTTTCCATAGATGCAATATATTTTTTTACACGAATTTTTTTTACACCTATTCTTCGGAAACGTATGTATATTCTTCAATTATTCGTCGATAGTTATACTGTTTGAAATTGATATGGATTCACCTACTTTCATTAATTAGTGCATTTTTCGTTATATTTCTCATCCATACGATGTTTTACGCGAAATTTGTTTTTCGATTAACGGTTACATTTATTTTCGTCTCCAAAATTTACATTTAATATCTGTCTTATCTTATCTTCTTGCTATGTAATGAAAATAGGTCTTTCATGGACTGAAGCATACAGATCTTCAATATTTTAAATTTGCAGCTTGCAATTGTAACTATTATGTGAAACTTTTCTAAACTATGGGATTCTACAATTTCCACGTTAATTTGGTTATGTAATTCTGGCAATATTTCACCTCACCGTATTTCAGATGTTGTTGGAGAATATCGTTGAGGAGGAAATTGATCACAAATTGTGCTGAATTTATTTTTGTTATGAACACTGGTGTGGAGGTCTCCAAAACAAAACAATCTGGACTCAATTGCTATACTTTGACAGATGTAAACTGTAATTTCAAAATATTTCGCTTTAAACAGTCGGTTGTTGAGTTAAAAATGACACAAAAATCTCGCAGTTAGAAGAAATTAATATTCGAAAAGAATTCAATATCAAAAAAATTGGATCTGACAATGTGATATTTTTTGACATTTTTCCTGTATTTTTCTTCTTTTTTTTGTTAATATAAATTCATATTTTTACTGTTGGAACGAATTTGAAAAAACTGCCTTAGATTGTTATTCAAAACAGGAACGATATTACTCTATTCGCTTATTTCGGTTTTTGATATCCTATCGGTTCTATACCGGTTTTAAACCTGTTATTTTCCATTCTATCACGATATCAAAACCTTTCTGGACTTTTAAAAGTTTCCAATAATATAAATAAATTCCTAGATTTAGGAGTTGAATTAAAAACCATCATCGGTTATAAAATTACGAATTATTTGTAACTGTAATATTATAATGATCTTAGTTACTGCAAAGTCCACGTAAAAGAGTTTTAGAACCAATATAGAACCGAAAAACAATGCATATGCAATAATTTGTAGCATAATCTAAAATAGAGGATCATATCAAAATATATGGAATCCCTATATTAAATCACTTCGTGTCACGACTTCTTGACAAATGTCGCTATAGACTCACTTTAGTTATTGTTTTGTTCATATTTATTGTTTTCAGTAACGAGTAAATTGAGTAATATTTAAGTGTGTGTTGCACAGTTCGTACAGGATTGAAAGTAAATCTTGACAAATGCCAAATGACAAAGAAAGACTCAATTGTAAGAAAGAAAAAAATTGATTTAGAGAAGATCTGCGGAGAAAATGGGAATAATTGTTGATAATCCAAAAGCAGACACTCTTGTGTGCATTTAGCAACTCAAATCTTCTTGTTCGAAGTTTTGATTTCTATCTTTGTCTATCAACAATTTGAAAACTATTTGAACTGCATTGTGTCATTGATCTCAATTATGAATTAATCAGGCACGATTCAAGAAATTTTATAGTACTACAGCGACAATCTACGTATAGAGCAGCACAATTTATCATCCTATGCCTTCGAGTTTGCATAAAATTCTTATTCACTCGTTCATGGTGTCGAAATTATAATTATGAGTGTATTGCTTGTTGGGATACTCGGAGAAGTATGTAAAACTCGAAACAAGAATTAAAGACATAGAGAACTTCATATCAGAAAACTTAGTTGTAAGGTTAATCTTGAAGATGTATTCTACAGAACAATGGATACTTCAGATCTTGTCTGTACGATGAAATTACAATCAAGATTGAATAAACGCAAACTTCTGCCACTTTCTAAAGAAACGAGAGATTTACTTACCGTCCCGAAGTGCAAATGAAATCAAAACCAGGGAACCAGTTATCAGTCACAATTAGAAGATAGCGATAGTGAAATACAAGACAATTTAACGGGTATACCCAAAGTTGGAAAACTTCTAAATGAAGAAGTATTACCGGGTAATGGGTATGACCTTCATTGAAACCGACAAATCAGCGAGAGACGAGAGAGCTAATTGTATAATTAAGCACTTTAATGGAGTCTTAAGTTTTTAATGAGATGCTTTAATTAGTCTTGTGTTTCTAACAAACATACTTCATTCCCTTCTTTGAAATTCGTATTTCGAGTATTAACCCCTTGACATACAAATAAAATGCACATCGACTCGTCCGTAGAATAGCATTTAATTTGGCTCAACTGTGGACACTCATTTGCAAGCTTAGAAACAGAACGTTTTATTTTCAAATTTAATGCTATGTAAATAAAACAATAAAGTTGATATATAACGTTAATGTACAATAATTAAGTAATACTATAAAATAATAATTTAGTAGTTCTGTAAAGTATGATTCATCTCAAGACATTTTGGAATATGTAGTGGAATCAGACATGTTTTACACTGCCAAGTTGTTTCACTTCTTATATTATGTTTGATGCACGCATGGCATCTGTTTGCAGGATGTTGCTTTTTATTTGTCGCAAGCATATGTTCGGGAAAATGTGCCAAATTTTTTAAACAAAATAGCATCCACGCACGATTGAAACAGGTAAAGAATGTAATATACTGCGCGACGTTTGCCGAAGACAATTCTTCACGTTTCCGAGACGTCAAAGCCTACAATGGCACATGAAACGAATGACGTCTCCCAGACGTCATTGTATGTCAAAGGATTAAAACTGTATTAGAATTAGAATTTCTACTAGAACTATATTAGAATATCAAAAAATTTTAGAATTGTAATCCGAATTTTTCAAAACAGAGGAAGACATGGTACAGTAAAAATAATTTCGAAATGTTTGGTTAGGACCAATTTACTTTATCCAAAATGTTAAAATGTCGAACTTAGATTTTAGATCAATGACCCCAAGAAATCAACCATCTGTACAAATTTCCCATTCCTTTATTGAACTTGTAATTTTAATCCGCCATATTTAATCTGTATTTACGAATTTCAAAATTTGTATCAAAAGTTCACATTCG
>NW_016909963.1:5046-11446 GCF_001483705.2 Eufriesea mexicana
GTCCGTAGAATAGCATTTAATTTGGCTCAACTGTGGACACTCATGTGCAAGCTTAGAAACAGAACGTTTTATTTTCAAATTTAATGCTATGTAAATAAAACAATAAAGTTGATATATAACGTTAATGTACAATAATTAAGTAATACTATAAAATAATAATTTAGTAGTTCTGTAAAGTATGATTCATCTCAAGACATTTTGGAATATGTAGTGGAATCAGACATGTTTTACACTGCCAAGTTGTTTCACTTCTTATATTATGTTTGATGCACGCATGGCATCTGTTTGCAGGATGTTGCTTTTTATTTGTCGCAAGCATATGTTCGGGAAAATGTGCCAAATTTTTTAAACAAAATAGCATCCACGCACGATTGAAACAGGTAAAGAATGTAATATACTGCGCGACGTTTGCCGAAGACAATTCTTCACGTTTCCGAGACGTCAAAGCCTACAATGGCACATGAAACGAATGACGTCTCCCAGACGTCATTGTATGTCAAAGGATTAAAACTGTATTAGAATTAGAATTTCTACTAGAACTATATTAGAATATCAAAAAATTTTAGAATTGTAATCCGAATTTTTCAAAACAGAGGAAGACATGGTACAGTAAAAATAATTTCGAAATGTTTGGTTAGGACCAATTTACTTTATCCAAAATGTTAAAATGTCGAACTTAGATTTTAGATCAATGACCCCAAGAAATCAACCATCTGTACAAATTTCCCATTCCTTTATTGAACTTGTAATTTTAATCCGCCATATTTAATCTGTATTTACGAATTTCAAAATTTGTATCAAAAGTTCACATTCGGAGATTCAAAACGCAATATGTAACCAGCACTTGAGAACAACATATGTGAATTTTTTCACTTTCTAAATTTTGGTCAGTTTCTGGGTGCTCCTAGCCCACAGAAAGCAGTAGTGAAAATATTAGATGAAATCATACCTGGCAATTATCGGAACATTTACATCGCACGATTGAGAAGGAAAATAGATAATGCAACTAGACTCGTTTTAATCAGATACTTAAGTATTAACCCTTTGCACTCGACGATATTTTGGCTAAAAATGGTTAGGAGTTCAAAGATTTTCTATTATAGGGCTGACAATATTTCTTTGAGCAGTAAATAAAAAATCTATAATAATTAACGCGTAGAATTATTTGATTTCGATACCCCCCACATAGTTAGATTATTTCAAATTTTATATATTAACTAATATCGAGCTTGGAAATTTTATCAAATGGCGACTGAAGGGCGCCTCTCGAGTGCAAAGGGTTAACACGTTGGTCGTCCAACGTGATTCGGTTGAGTTTCTCGCGGGGCCCAAATCCTACTATCAGAGCGTTAGAACGTTGTTGGACTGATGATTTGGATGGGTCAAGTACAGACACCACTCGTTAGATGTTGGTCAACGGACCCTATTTACAATTTTCCATTTCCTGTAATCGTTTTAAGTTACTATCAGCAAACCTGCATTTTGCAAATAACGAAACGATAGAACAGAGTAGCAGACTTGGTAAAGTTTTATCAGTCATAAACATATTGACAGATAATTACGAAAAATGTAAAAAAACTACTATCCATTGTTCCAATTGTCCAAAATCACGTCAAATGTGTTTAGACTGTTTTAACGAATACCACGCGACATAGTATAACGTAATATTTTATCCTAAATATAAATTAATAAAAAGTATAGTATAATGTGTATATTTTTCATATTTTTATGTTGTATATCCTATATTTATAATTCAGTGTTTATTCCATTAAATTCCTTTTAAAAATCCAGCTGAAAAATCCTACTTAACTTGAACAAGAAGAGCGTCACCCATATTTGGGTGACGGGACCCCCATGGCAGCATACTCATCACCCAGGTATGGGTGACACGGCGACGAACGTGTTAATACGTTCCGTGCCGAGTCCTTTTTTATCTCCAGGCTATTTGTTGTTTTGGCTAGAAATTGATATATTATCACACGATATGTCATTACATCATCAATCCATGAGTAATTAGTTTGTTTAGAGTAGTTATCACACCGTGTACCATTTATGGTACACGTGATCTGCAGATCAAGTTTAACGTGTAACACAAATGGTACACGTGTTAATAGAGATAATTAAGAAGGAAAAAGCGATTTGGGACTGGTCAAGATTAGCCAAGACCTCGCACTGACAGCAGAGATCTTATCTCAGAAGTTCAATGGTTCAACCCCTTTCGTCTAATAAACCCTCACTCATATTGTACCTGCGATTGCGTGGAAGCCTAATACTTCGTGTCTTAAAATATGATACAATAATTATTTTGCATCGTGTTTAAAATATTATATAGCAATGTTGGTCAATTTTGGTATAATATAGCAATCTCCAAACATTCATATGTCCGAATTGGCATTCGATAGTTATTTTCGTTTTCTATATGACAGCATCGACATCATACAGTTCAAATCTTAATTCATATTTACGAGATCGGGGAGTATTTATCGTCGTTGACAAAGAATCGAAATGTTCTTTGTTCAAATCACCATTGAATAATATGGAACAAACTTTTATTAAATACATTTTAACGGTGCTTGCTTCATTTTCAGAACAATGTACATACATATATTCGTCACCCTCTCATTATAGGGATCACTGCTTTTGTACTGAAAGCCTATTGTCGAAATTTAACTGTATATCCTGATCCTGCTTCTATAAATGCTGTAGTAAATACTGTATCCGACATTCTAGAATCGAATAATATTGGGCTGGCAAGAAATTAATTTCGGTTTGCTTCAGTAAATAATGTTATGCTTGTTTAGTTATTCCTTTGTCAATGTTAGAATTTTTTTCTTTTCAGACGTGGCAGTCGATACCTTTAGGTTACTATTTCGTGAAATTCCGTGTAATTTCGTTTATAACTGTCAGTTCACGGTCAGGCTTAACATGGAGTGCGAAAATAAGCATTTTCGACACATTTTACTTTTTTATTTTCATAAAGGCAAGAATGCGGCTGAGGCTCGCAAAGAGATACGAGAAGTTTATGGTGTTGATTGTTTAACAGAACGCACGTGTCAGAATTAGTTTAAAAAATTTCGTTCTGAAGATTTTTCACTGAAAGATACCCACAACGTTCTGGTCGAAGACACTCGCATTTGTCATTCAATTTATAAACGAAAGTGAGATTGATTATCGATATACTTGTGTCGCGTCGCGATTGAATTCCTTTGTGAAGTCTCTTTGACAGTCTCTGTCAATGTTGCTCGCCAAACTAATATCGTGCAACTAGTTTAATGTTTCACGAGTAAGAAGAATGTCTATTATAAAGTCAAATGATAGACTATAACCGAGTAGAATACAGATTGTAACACGGTCTAACGATAGATTTAAAGAAGTCGAAACGATAGACTGCCAGACAACGTTAGAGTTAAAAGACTGAAGAACGACTCTTGTCAAGGATTGACAGCAACTTACTCTCAGATTTGCCTTGTGATAGATTACAAGAAAATCGGGAGCTCGCCAGGGAGCTAACATTTCTTCATTGGCTACATTGGGCCAAGGGAATGGGACATCTTTGAAAAGAAAGAACGTCCTTTAACTAAAGACGATGGCGGAGGAATCCCTTCCTTCAGAGTGGAGTGCACGGAAGTCACCCGCAGTTTGGTAACCTTTCGAAAGTGTCTTATCACTCACTGTTTATGGCCCCTTACCTCGTCAGAGCCTAAAGGTACCAACGCAGGGGACTTGTCTGGCCTACTGTCAGCCGAATCCTAAGTGCCGTCGTCTAACTTTGTTAAATTAGGGGTCAAATTGCTTCTCGTGTCCGACAACACTCGAAGCAATAAACAAGAAGTTCGAAGTTCGGGAGTAGATTTGTTTCTATATGTGCTCTACGAGAGTTGACCGGCTTCTGTCTCGTCTGTCTCGTGTTTCTAGAGAGAATGATCTAAAGTCTTGAGTTCATAAAAACTCTCGGTAAGGCCAAGTATTTTTCTATTGGTTAATAGAAATGATGGGAGTTGCTGATTTTGAGGTGTAAGAGTAGGAATTATAGACAATTTTTGGGAAAGCGAGATATATTATTACCCCATACGCCAGATATTTGACGTATAAGTTATCCCCTCGTGGTTTACCACGTGTACGGGGTCAGTAACATAGTATTTTTCTAGAATAATTATACCGACGAAGCGGTACTTCCCCGTTTATTCTCAAAACACGGTAATTCTTAAGAACAGGAAAATTCCCAGATAGATAGTAGAACGTATTAACCCTTTGCACTCGAGAGGTGACTCTCAGTCACCGTTTGCTTCAATGCTATAACTCGAATAACGAATGATGATAATTATATTAACAACTACGCGCGAAATATCGAAATAAAATAATTCTATTTGTTCATTTCACACACAAATGTACGATTTTCTTTTTTTATTTTGGCATAAAGAGTATCAGCGAGCTTATGAAAATCTAAGAAAAACTTCGAATTGCTGTTTACGACGAAAAAGTCTTCGAGTCCAAAGGATTAGGAAAGATATCGAATAATGGTAAGATGATTAAAATGAACAGTACCAATTCCACGTTTAACGTGGTAGGAAATGCAATTGGTTGTTCAAATTATTATCCCTGTGCACTGGGAAATTTCCTCGTTGTAAAGATATAACAATTCGAAGCTTTTCTTATATTTTTCTTATCTCAATGCTAGCATTTATGTTAAAATAAAAAGAGAAAATTACGTGTATTTCATTTCAATATTTCACGTGGAGTTATTTCTAATCTAGTAATATCTCATACTCGCTACTCAGGCTTCCAGGTATTGAAACAAACGGTGACTGACAGCGAGAGTTACCTCTTGAGTGCAAAGGGTTAATAACTCCAATTTTTAGGTCAAGGGATAAAATGCAAACGTGTAATTATAGGTTTATATCGATACCTAATGTTTTGTATTGATCTTTGGAAAGCCTCTGAGTCAACGTGGTTTTAATTCTGGAAAATCTATGACAGCCAACTTGTCAATTTTCAATCAGTATGGCGCTTGTGCTCTTGACAATGGATTTCAGGTCGATGCGACAAACACAGGTATTTCATTCGGTTAACCGTAATGTCTGTCTCAGAAATTTTTTAATTTTGGCTTTCGTGGTAGCTTTTGAATTTGGTTTCGTGGTAATTTATCATTATCGCGGAATATTATTCCATCGTCATAGGTACCACGGAAGTCACTTTTAGAACTGCTATATTTTGTCTGTTTCATAAACGATCTATCTTACATTTTTATAAGCTTCTATCTCTTCTACTTTATGCAAATGATCTTGAATTTTAATTGAAAACATAGAATTCTGAGGACTCGCGAGTATTTTGGAATGAATTACACACAGTGTAGAGAAAATAAACTGAAACTTCTAAATGCTATTAATAGAGAATGTCCAGACGGCAAAGTGTTATTCCATCTCTTTGCTTCCTCGATAACTTATCATTGTCTTTGCTATATGAAATTAAAGATATAATATCTGATGTAATGAGAAACTTTCTTACATAAAGCGTGAGTTTGCCGTTTAACAATTATATGTTTATTACAAATTATAATATACACACGTCACAAAAAGATTATAACGATTAGGAATGTGTGGTGAAATTTCTCTTAATACTATTATTATCTCGTCACTGTTCACTTTCACGCTTTTCATAACAAACTGACTCTCCTCGCAACATATTGGCTCTGACCTGTAACAATTGCACATTACCACGCATTCTAGATCTTCCACTCGCACTTCCAAAAACATACATATCTACATTCGTGCCATCACTCGACCTCGCACACTCGCATTCACACTAATAAAACCAAATCCACAATTATATATATAACCAATGTAGCGAACAGATCCATTGGTTATATATTCCAAAATTGTAAGGATTTTAAAAATCCATCAACTCTTAAAACGTTTTACAACTCGTTGGTAAAATAGATGTCACGTGGAGTATGCAAGTATAATCTGGTCCCTCTATCATGCTAATTATATTCAAATCTTAGGAAGATCGTAACATAGATTTCTACGATTTGGCGCGTCAGCATTGAAGTGTCCAATGCATAAATACGACCATGATTATGAACCCATGCACAAGGTGGGGTACCTGGGGTCCACCCGCGCGCTGGTGACCCCATCGGTCGTTTATTACCCCTAGCGAGGGCCTGAGGCTTCCAACGTGTGCAGACCACGTGGAGCCCTCGGGCCTATTGTCAGCCAAGTCTTAAGAGCCGTCGCCTAATTTCGTTAAATTAGGGATTTCCAGGATTCTCGTGTTCCGCGACACGAGAAGTCAAGGAAAAAAGGTAAAGCCGTGAAACATGCTGAAGGCATGGAGCGGAAAATTCCGATGCCGAATTGTTTGACCCTAAGACCTGGCTGTTGGAAGACCGTAACGGGTCTTC
>NW_016909963.1:11484-16973 GCF_001483705.2 Eufriesea mexicana
GGACATTGCCTTGTCCTTGGGCCGCAACAAAATAGATGAAGAACCGAAGACAGTAATAAATTAGACATAGAATCAATATAATATTACAATTTTAATCTATTTCCTTTTTCTCGTAATCGTCTTCAGTCTCCAATCCTAACAGACCTATAGTATATGGGTTTTATCTTTTATCTACACCCCACCCTTTTACTAGTTCTTCCATAAATATGATCATATGACAGTGTGTGTGTAACTACGTTCGTTTTTCCCAAGGATAAAAATTACACGTGTCATCCATGTCCTTTAACCCTTTGTACTCGAGAGGCTCCCTTCAGTCGCCATTTGATAAAATTTCGAATATCGATATTAATTAATATATCAAATTTAAGATAATGTAACGGTATGCAAGGTATAGAAATCAAATAGTTCTACGTGTTAATTATTACACAATTTCTTATTTACTGCTGGAAAAAGTATCGTTAACTTTATAGCAGAAAATCTTTGAACTCCTACTCATGTTTAGCCAAAAAATCGTCGAGTGTAAAAGGTTAAATCAGAAGAAAGTTGCGCTCTGTCTACTACTATTGGACAGGTATGGTCACATAAATAAGTTCGATGTTTCTGTTGTCGTAAAGTAATTTAACACACGAGAGTGTACTAAAAGTAACAATTCTCAAAGGGGAGAAACATTATAAACTTTAGAGAGGGTCGCTATTCTACATATAAAATGGAGTTCCACTCAACGATAAGTGCATACATGATAAAAACTTGTACTTTTGTATCCAAAAAATGTTTAAAATTCAAAACTAGGCGAAGAAATATTACATTAATCTTATTTTCTTATATTGTCTTCTTAATGTCCTGTCTCTAATCACGAATAATCATTACAAGCAAAGGCAAATGTTTCTGTTCTTCACTTCTTTTCATTCTTTCTTCTATACTGAATTTATAATTACTTAGTGTGAACGTGTTACTAAATATAAAAGAAAGCTGATTCATTGAAAAAGAAGTGAAAAGTATACATAGTTTTAAAAAATGGAGAAGAACTATAAGATCTTAAAGTGTGTGCGACTATAAATAATAGCATTGATATTAGAAAATGCAAAGTAATATCTATAAAATATGCTTCTGCAAAAATAGGAAACGTTCCAAATACCTGTTTGAGCGCAATGAAATAAATAAATGATACATTAAAAAGGAAAAGATTGAAATATCAGTACGATAACATGTTAGTGTAATTTTGGAGCTTAACACCTCAAGAATCGAATTATTTTATGAAACTCTTCCAGATATTCCTGAATTATTTTATAAAACTCGGTCAGAATTTCCTGAATTTTGTATTATCAATTTAACTACTAAATGTGATAACGAACGTAATAACGAACGTGATAAAATTACAAAAAGATAGATATTTCAGGCAATACGAGCATACACAACTTTATACAAACTCAGTTGTTAAAGTAAGCTGGAGCTAACACGAAAGAAAATTCTATGTAAAATTGAAACCATGTTAACACGAGCATGACCGTTAAAAAATTAATAATTCTTATTATATAACCAGAAGAAAAAAGCAAAAGATTAAAAGTATATAACCAAAAGGGAAAAACAAATATTATACTTGTATTACAATCACAAAATGTTTAATGTTATATGATATTAAAAATAAATATAACGATTTTAATTCTTTTGTCATGACAAAATGTTACAAAATCTTACCAGTGTTTGCCATTTTGAAAGACTGTTGAAAGACTGTAATATTTGAAGATTGATATTTGAAATTAAATTAACAGCGTGAGCAATCTTGAGTTAACGCTAGTGAAGAGTTGAAAGCATATAACACATATTGGTGATATAAATTTGATATTTCAAAAGAGTAATCCCACTCACGATGTTATTATAATTGTTAAATAATACTTTACCTTGAAAAGGCTGATATGCTTATAAAAGGATATCACAGAGAATTATTAATGAAGACTACAAGCGAATTATTCTACAAGTGCATATCTTTACAGGAGACAGCTAAATTTACATTACTTGGACATAAATTTGGTTTATCTCTTTACCATAATTTTTATCTTTCATACTTTGCATAACTCTATATTTATTAGATAAATATATAACTTACGATTAGAAACAAATAAAGGAAAAGTATTACTTTTTAAAATGTTAAGATTTATATAAGCATTAAATATATACCTAAATTTTCTACACATATTTAAAGTTGTATTAAAAATATGAACTTTGATACATTGTTCAAAATTAGGGATGTTTTAAAAGCTACAAATGTCGCCAAATCAGAAGAGATTTAAATATATTACTGGAAAATTATAAACTGTAGGAAAGTCGTAGATTTAAATAAGAAAGTTGTTACAACGTATTGTAATTTAAATGAGAACATGTAAATTTTCTTCCAAATATTTTACATATCTAGAAAATTTTATATATCTAGAAAAAATCCTTTCCTTAATAATGATTTTTGTTGCCTATTTATAAACGTACTTAAAAAGAACAAAAATGCTTCAAATGAGTATATAGAAAATTAGTATAAAAATTCTTTATATGAATACTTTATCTGAAATTGTTATAATTTTTTGCTATAGTTATTAGCTGTAATAATTTAAAATAAAGGTGGACTTGCTTTATTTTATTTTAATTTTGCTGTCAATTATTTTATTTTAATTTTGCAAGTTAACAAAGTATTTCGATATTAGACTAAAAGTACTAAAAATACTCGAGATTAGACTAAAAGTCGGTTGTGGAAAATTTGCAAATTATCAGAAATTTGTTAAAATACCCTTAATACAATTCATATGTATTACCAACATGGTTACCGTTTAATTTTTTTGATGAAAAATATTTTAATAGTATAATAAATATGTCTTACTATATTATTATTATATACATGGCCGAATTCTTATCAATATTTGTTTGTAAACACGATGATCACGTCCAGGTAATTTATCCATTTTTTCATCATCGAAAAGCAAACTTTTTCAAATCTTCTGTAACTTTTATAAACTACACATTTATAGTTTACGGTAATCTTCTTGATTTCCTTCTTACATATTTTGCCGGATTCGTGATAAATGTTTCAAACATTTGAATTCATGCCAGCGTTTTCCTGCTTATCTTGCAGAAAGCCATGACTTTGATATTCTACATATAGTAGCTCTCTTTTGGACAGTGAGATAAAATTGGAATTTTCTATTTCTCATAACTATTAACAAACTTTTAAAGACTTATACAAAACTTTGTCATTTACTTTTGAAGATACGTATTTAAAATGTTCGATATAATCTAACAATTTTTCCAGTCTCTAGCTTGTGTTATTTTTACTTCACACAATTTTGAAAATTATTAACAAAATGATACTCTTCTGTCTATGTTTGTGAAAATGTCATGAAACATTATGTCATCATGCCATCGCATGTTGTCTTTTACTTTCTTCGTTCAATAATTTAAATTTCTATGTACCAGAGACAACGAAACTTTTTTTGGATATGCAAATTATGTATTTCAATATTTTTAATGATATAAGAGTTCGTCAAAATTTTTTAGAATTTTGTTACAAACTAAAGTATAACACATATGTGATATTTTTTGTTCTATATTATATTACTTATTGCGTTGAAATTTCCGAGAGTAGGCAAATCGCATTTTTACTCAAAAACAATAAAAAAAAAATGTAACACCTCGATTATCCGAATCTTTATTCGAATCGGAATTGATATGTTATTCGAATACATTTTATACGTCGATACTTTAATTTAAAGTGGTTCTAGCACTTAAATAAGGAAATTTCAATCACATCAATCTTAACTTAATAATATATTGATAACATCAAACATCACCATTATTCAAAAAATTCTCTTATTTGAATACGCTAACGCCCTATGTCACCTAATTAATTCGAATAATTAAGGCTCTACTGTTCTTTAGTTATAATCGTAATCGTAAGTTTGAAATACCTAATAATAATATATTATTATTAATTGCATTCTGATACGATATATGGTGTTTTTTTTTTGCAATATAACAATTGGATATTTCACAAAATCGATTATGATATAAATCGATTAGTATTTTAATGTTGGAAGAAAGTTTTCGGAAGATCGGAGAAAATGATAATTTTTTAAGAAATTTTAAATACTGTAGGAAAAATTTTTGAAAAATGAAGCAACAGTACTAATACGATTAAAAAAAGAAATTTTAATGTTATATGGCGCACGATCGATAAAATCAATAGTAGCTGATCTAGTTTCCAATAGATGGCGGAGAAACGTCGACCCCTATTTTCACGTTTTCCGTGCGTGTAGTCCCCTATAACAGCAACTCTCAACTTCGGTAAAATTGTAAGTTGACACATTTTTCTTTTTTATTAAAGACTCAATTCCGATAAATACTTTCTAAATCTTTTTCTAAAGTTCATTACATTACATTAACCTAAATATTAATAATTAATTATGACATAGTAAGACAGAAGTACATTCGTACGTAGCATGTTAATAAATATGAAATTACATTTAAATCAACTATTACCTATCATTGAACTTATGAAATCTTATAACATATTATAGTTTCGTCAAATCAACATTACTGCATTAATTTGTACTAATTTTCGTTAACATGCCTAGTATTCCATTTCCTGAATGATAAATGATTTCAATATTTGAAAATTCTCGATCATTTATAAATACCATCGAGTTTAAAAATAAATCACCTGAATACTGACATTTGCTACATAAATGTTATTTAAGATTTCGAAGTCTGAACTCCTCGATACATTCACGAATATTACTTTTCGCGGAATATTTTTACAATAAAGTACAGGTAACACTCCTATAACACGGTAGATAGGTTCCTAGAAAATTCCGTGTTGTGTGAAACCGTGTTGTATGAAACCCAAAGTCATTACAAAAAGGGGGGTTATGTTTCGAAAACTTACTGAAAACAATTTTTTTTTTAATTCTACATGAACAACTTAATTTTTATTAAAAATATAAACGTATGTACAACACAAAATAAAACAGAAACAAAAATATTATTTTAATTTAACGCAACTTTAATTTAATAAATTTCTTTGTCGCCTCTGCTCACATAGAAGTACAGTGTTGTACAAAGATTTTTGCAATTTTCTTACCCTGTTAGAGCGAAACCGTGTTATAGGATGCCGTGTTGTAGGAGGGCTACCTGTATTCATAAACTACTATTTATAAAAAGTATCTATTCATAATAAATGTTTCAAAAACTAATATGATAAATTCTAAGAGAATTTTTTACGGTATAATATTACGGTGTAGCCCAATACTGAGCTACAGTTTGACGATTGAGAAACACTGCTTCCGTAGTAGACATCTTATGACACTTTTACTGCATCCTAGTAACTTTGTGCATTACATTTAATTATAGCTGTATAATATACTCTTATTCTGTCTTTCGGTCTATTTCATTTTTGTTCTACCGATTCATAATAAAAATAATTATTGTTATTAATATAATTATAATAAAAT
>NW_016909963.1:18143-21246 GCF_001483705.2 Eufriesea mexicana
TGAAGAAAAATCCTAAATTAAACTCTTCAGAACTCAGAATGATATTAAATAAAAAGTGTCAAAAAGAAGTAAGTTCGAAAACTGTGCAAAGGGTATTAAAATCTGCAGGATATTCTGCGTGTGTTGCGCGAAGAAAGCCATACATATCGGGAAAAAATCGAAAGATGAGGGTTGAATTTGCCAAAGAATTTATAACGAAGGATTCAACATTTTGGAGCAACATACTGTTTTCAGATGAAAGCAAATTTAACATATTTAAATCAGATGGTAGAATATTAGTATCGAATGTAAAACATGGAGCTGGTGGAGTTATGGTGTGGGGTTCTATGGCGGCATCTGTGGTTGGCGAATTAATTTTTATAAATGATATTATGGACAAATACGCATATTTAAATATATTGAAACAAAATTTATTCAAAAGTGCGGAAAAATTAAATCTCCCGCGGAATTTCTATTTCCAACAAGACCGCGATCCAAAGCACACCGCTTACATCATACGCCATTGGATCATTTATAATACTTCTCATTCCCTATATACACCACCCCAGAGTCCAACCATGAATCCTATCGAACATGTCTGGAACGAATTGGAAAAAAGGATTCGAAAACATCGTATAACGTGCAAAACAGACTCGAAGAATATTCTTTTACAAGAATGGAATAAAATCGAGCCGGATTTTACAAAAAAGTTAATTGATTCAATTCCCAAACGATTAAACGAAGTTCTTAAAAGGAAAGGAAGGCCAACTAAATATTAATATTTAATTTCAAGTCATTTTTAAACGTTTTTATTCGAGTGTGCCAATACTTTTGTCCACCCATAAAATGTTCGATAAATACATTTTTGTTATTGTTTCGTGAATCAATGTATTTATTTTATTATTTTCTACTATGTAATAGAACTAGAATAGATAATAAATGAATATGTCAAAAAGTTTTTCCTTCAAATCAATTTGTTTAGTAGTTATAAGCACTTGAACCACACAACCATGCTGTGCCAATACTTTTGTCCAGCACTGTATGCATATAGGTATAACACCTGGACCTCTTTCGCGATTCTTTCGGTGATGATTCTTTTTGTTTGTTGAGATTCCTGCCTGTAGCTTCAGTGGCCAAGATAATATGCTTCGTATTATGACAATTCATAAAATAATTCATAAATGAAGACATATTTGACGATCTATTCTTTTCGGTGTCCCACTGAATACAGATAGCTGAAGACGTTGGAAATCTCCACGCAGTCAGTTGTTTATGTTGCAGCGATAATAGCAAAGGCTGCAGACATTGTCGCTCCTTTGCTACACACAAATTTCGGGCACGTAGCGTCAGAAGCAGGGTCTCTGGAGACCCCGTTACCGTTTCGCGAGGGTTAATTATATCCGTATTTCTACCAGATAACTTCAAATCAGCGGTGTACAGTAATTATACACCTATTTATTTACATTTTATCATTTTCATTAATGCTATTTAATATGTAATATGTATATATGTACATAATTTATACCAGGACAATAGATATAATTTTTTCTTAAGTTTTAACAATTTTTTTGTTTTTCATATGGAATTTCACCGGTGCAAAATGTTTTGCATCGTGTATTATAAATGGAATAACTATCTTAAATTGTTCGTAAATTGTTTGTCTATTCAGTATTAAATACGAGACGCACGGAATTAACTTCTCATTACTATGTTCTTTGCAAATTTTTTACGAATTGTTAATCGCCATATCACATGAATCATAAATACTGATCAGTATTTGAAAATAATTTGTATAAATTATAGCAATAGATGATCTGATATTTATGAATATACGTTAAAATGTTAATCGACTTATAGTTATATCCTTGAAACCATTAACTTTTATTCAATGTACGATAGTCTTGGAAAGCTCGTTTTAATTCTATTGTATTTATACATAGTTCATATACAACGAACATGTAGGATAATTTAACCCATTAAGTGCTGGCGATGTTACGCGCGAATCATAATGCGTTTCCACTTGGAAATAAAATATTTTCCGAATCTTTCGAAATTTTGATAATAATGTTATTACTATTAAAAATGTAACGAAACCATTAATGTAAAATTTATTCGATACAAAATTAACCGAAAAAGTTGAACATGGGAGAAATAGACCATAAATTAAACTCAATCAAAACTAAAGTAGATATTAAAAGAAAAATTTAGTTTCAAATTTAATAATTACAAAACTTAAACACTCATATGGAATGTTCGAATAGTATTTTATACGTAAGCTTACACCCATAAGAAGACACGAGCAACGATAAACCATTCATTGTAGCGAATGAGAGTGTTCCAAATTGTTACATTTCGGTTCCGGATAGAAACAGTTAAAAACTGATATGTTGTAACTGTTATGGATATAGCCGATATCACATCGACTTTATAGCGGTTCTGTATCGATTCGAAGATTATTTAATGGTGCACACACAACGGGCAAAAGGAGCAAATTCATTTGTCAATAGAAATCGAACTGAAAACAGTTATAAATTATAAACGGGTAAATAAACTGCAACAGTATCGATAATACATTTAGTACTTAGTACAACGAAATAAGCTTCATTAATAGAATAAAAAATTAATATAATACGATAGTAATTGTGCAACGCTTTAACAACTTTCTTACAATCAACTTCTAAGACTTCTGATTAAAAATGGACTCCAAAAACTGTCTTTCAATACTGTAGTCTTAGGTTTTTGATTTTAAACACTGCTGACTTCAAACTGACTTTTAATACTTCTCACTTTTAACTGATCTGCTCGCATTCTTGCACCCTAATTTAACCTTACACTTCTTCTTTCATACGCAGCCTTTCTTTCTCAATTACGCATTTTCCACGCAACCTCGATGGACCAGGTACTTCAAATACTCAGGATGCATTTTTATACTTTCACTCGTTTCTCGCACTCGACTTTATTATATATTTATATCCTTTACACTTGATCTTGCACGCGGTCACTTTCGTCCTAGGTCCCAAACCTTCTTAATATTGTTTCAAGGCCGCATTCGTTCCAATTCTACAAATCCAATTTCGGGTGAATTGACTTAACACGTTGACTGTCACGCGCATTTTACGTGGTT